>NC_081845.1:2710545-2833045 GCF_963259705.1 Myotis daubentonii
GCAGCACGTATATATTTTAAACAGCACTCACCATCATGACACAGCTACAAATAATCTAGTGTTCTACTTATTTTAGAAATGGAAGACATCTATTAAAACTCACCAAACCACACGAACCAGAATTTAATACTATTGCTTTAAAAATTCATCTTAAATCAATAAAAACTGCAGTGTTAACAGGCAGTATCTAAAGGCAGGAGTACTATCCAGAGAAAGGACACGCTCAAAACCTACTAATGTATTCCAAAAACTATTAAAAACACTTGACGACTCAATTATTGGAAGATCACAGGGCTGCTCCGGTGCCTTTGTACTGACGGAGCGAGCTGCGCGTACGAGGAGTGAGAACTGAAACTGCTAATCTGCCGGCTGCCCGGGGGAGCAGGCGGAGGGGGCAGGGGCGCCATTTACATCTGCAGAGGATTTAGCTGTTGATGCTCCATCCTGACAGGTCGCTAGTGAACCCTTCCTCCAACCACCCCCCTCTTGTCAGACTGAGGACACGCCGCCTCCCGGGGCCACTCACGGTTCATGTTCTTAAAGATGTTCATGATGGGGAGGATCTGACGGTAGTAGGGCACCAGGGCCTCGCCCACCATGTCCGCCGACACCACCAGGTGCTGCAGGACCTTGAGCGTCACACAGATGACCTGCCGGTTCCGGAGGTTCAGGGCATCTACACGGGGGGAAAGGAACAGGCCAAAATAAGAAGCATGAATTCCACCATCACAAGGCGAATCGACTGGCAGACCATTTAATTAAACCGGACTCGGCTGGGCATCACCAGTGGGACGAGCCTTATCATCACAGCTCCGAACGAGGCGCTGTGGGCTTAGTGCTATCACCAGGGTCTTGCTGGTGTGTTATCTGTTCTCCCAACCAATAGCGATTCCTTAGCATCCCCACGAGAGTGGCTCATCGTCTCTCATGGAAGAGGCGGTGATGGACAGGTAGCACCTAACAGAGAAGGCCAGTCAGTGTCGCGGGAGTGAAAGGACCCCCGGAAGGTTGACAACAGGTACGTTTTCGGTTAACAATCCTCGCTGCTCTTGAAACCATGAGACAAACACTTATCTGGGCAGGGGGACGGGGTCTCTGTGTGAGTGGAACCCACAGGCTGGCTACAAATACCCAGAATGTTCTTGGTAGAGGCGAAGGTCAGCTGCCTGTGTTTTACACTCTCAAGAACGCAGGGGAGGAACGCAAATTTTCAATGTTTAGAACTTTAAAAGAAATCGTCTGTAAACAACTACAAGAGACGGAAGAAATACGAGTTGGCTAGAAAGAACACTTCTGAGGGCACGGTGATGAGGTGCAGGCACAGAAGGACGGGGGCCGGGGGCCGTTCTCACACGGGCCGGGGCTGGAAGGTTCCCCTTGCGAGGAGAGGTCAGAGGCTGGGACCAGGGCACTGGTCGCCGGCTGCGTGAACTTGGCCGACACCCCACACTTCCTTGGTCCTAGACAATCATGGGAACCTGTTACTGACTCTCTCAGATGACTACCAGTTCTAAGGTTTATACAGAAGAGCTGTAGAAAGCATGTGTTAGAGAAGATCAAAGGTGTGTCATACCCTGTGAGGCCCCAGACTATTCCAAGATGAAGTCAAAGACTCTTATTAGGAAGATGTTCTACCTCCCCCCAAGAAAGGTCGGCCATGACCTTAAAGCATGTGCCATTTGTGGAAGGACAAAGGACAAAGGAACCAGGCTTTCAGAAGGGACGATGCTACACTCAATATACCTGGGAGGCATCCTGACATCATTCTTGAACTCTGGGCCTCATTTCCAATAGCCTGGATCTTGATCGTCTCCCAAATTCAGTTTGTTCCAAAGGTAAGTTTCTGCCATAAACGTTCTCTTGGTCCTCCAGCTCCCTATGGAGTAATGCCACAACCAGGTTCCCAGCCAACCAGCGTCATATTCTGTTTCTGATCCCTCACTTTCCTTGTGTTGAAAGTCTTCTTGGTTCATCTTTGCAGTATCTCTTGAACAGATGTCCTCTTCCCCATCCTCACCTCCACACTCTGGTTTCACCCCACCTACACGTCTCTGATCTCCTGATCCTTACCTCCATTACTCGGGTCTCTCCATCCTCACTCTACTCCTTAAGCACTGGTCTCTATTCTCTCTCTCCTCTGGTCCCGGGTCTCCATCCTCACCACCTCCCCTGGGTTCTGGCCCTTGAACTCCCCACTGGAGCACTGGCATGGCCATCCAACAGACCTCCTCTGTTCTTTCTCACTCTCCCAGCCTGTCTCCTCACACAGCTGCTGCATGACCCTTCCTAGAGCATTTCTAACGATCTCACCACCCGCTCAGAGCACTGAGAGTCCCCCTCCCGCCCACCCCATTTCCTACAGAATAAAGTACAAACTAGCCAGTCACAAGGGGGACACTGAGGGAAAGTCTGAACCAAACTGAATTCTCAGTTAAGAATCCAAGACTATAAGGAATCATTTAGTGGTTTCACAGTTATTTCCCCTGGAAGCACAAGCAAGTGTTTAAAAATAAGCAGTCAGTTACATTCCTCCCAGCAACGAAGTGGGGGTTGGGGCATGAAAACACCTTCAAGGCCGCCCCACCACACCTGTTGCAGTCCGGATCAATTCTTATTTGGTTTAAGAAACACAAATATAATGACTGGAGATGAATGAATCCCATGTAACTATGGGATTCCGTTTCATGATGGCTCATCACTACAGAATTTAGACACATTGCAGGCCATACCCTATATTCTGAAAAACACTAAAAAATAAGAATGCTATAAGTTAGCCTAAACGCTATAGTAATGAGATAGTGTCAAAAAACCATGGGACGGTGGAGAGGGAGAAGGACATGAGGAGTATCTCACAGGCAGGAGTGGGGGCCCCTTTCCTGGTCTCATCTCCTCTCAAAGTTGTTTCGTCTTTTCCGGAAGTCAGGTGTGACCGAACCTTGCCTACTGATTCTGCTCAGTTTAGCAGAAGAGAATAGAAGCCTGTGGAAATGTGGTTCTGAAGATTATGGGCAGCGAACATCCTTTCAAAATGTCTCCCAGTGCATCTCAACACACTCTCGGTGTGGGACAGATCCGTGATGGCTCACACACTAGCGCAGCCGTGGGCAAACTACGGCCCGTGGGCCGTATCCGGCCCGTTTGAAATGAATAAAACTAAAAAAAAAAAAGACCATACCCTTTTATGTAATGATGTTTACTTTGAATTTATATTAGCTCATACAAACACTCCATCCATGCTTTTGTTCCGGCCCTCCGGTCCAGTTTAAGAACCCACTGTGGCCCTTGAGTCAAAAAGTTTGCCCACCCCTGCACTAGCGGCTAACGAGTATTGAGCACGTCTGTGTGGCAGGAATTAAACTGAGCACTTTCCATATATTAGTTAACTTAACCCTCATTCAGCAAATGTGTATTGAGGATGTATTATGTATCAGCCAGAGTTCTAGGAACTGCAAATATAGACCCGAAAAAGACAGATGTGGTTCTCACCCCCGCCCGCCCCGGGCATACATTCGTGTGGAAGAAGATACTGCGCACATTCCACAAGTGGGGCGAGGATTCAGACGGATGGGGTATTTAAACAGCAAGTCCAAGGGGGCATTCAGGCCAGGCTAGCAGTAGGGGAGGCTCCCAGACTCAGCAACAGGCCCAAGGGGTGAGCAGACGTCACACAGGTGAAGAGCAGGCCCAAGGGGTGAGCAGATGTTACCTATGTGAAGAGCATCCCAGGAGAGGGAGCAGCATGCTAGAGGCTGCCCCCTCCTGGACAAAGGAGTTCTTTCACCACGTGTCCTGCTCCTGCTCCTATGGCTCAAGTACTTGGTGATGTGTGACCAAAGCCCCAGGTAGCAGAGACAGTCCCCTAAGTGGTTTCATCGTTGTGTGTAAGTGTTTCTGGGGATCATTTAGAAGTGGCAGGGAGAAGTATGCAGATGTGTGCCGATGTGTAAAAGGAAGGGGAGGGCTGGCACTTCCTCCCAAGGTGAAAGAGCCCATCTTGCTGTGTCAACCAAACAGAATCGGATGCTTAAGGTCCTGGGTGTCTGCTTCTCTCTGTACTCCCCCCGCTCCCCCAACCCCCCTCCGAAAAAGGACTCATAGCCACATCTCGCTAGATGTTTTATAAACTGTTGAGTGAAGATGAGGCATTGAAACGAAACTACATAAGTGCGCTTTTATATACTGTACATTAAAAAAATGTGTAATGGAGTGTGTATAGTTCTCATTACAATTTGTGGGTTTTGTTTTTTTCAAGAAAGCCTTTCTGTTGACCCTGAAGAATCACCAGGAGGAGAGCCCGTTGAAGGAATCAGAAGAGAGAGCTGCCTGGGTGTGGGTAGAGCCCCTCGGGTGATGGTAGGAAAGCTTTTGGTAGCCCTAGTGGCTCCTGAGCGCTGGCTACCATGGGGCTCTTCTGTTAGGGTGTGCACGCCACAGCTCAAAACAGGCCAAAGCAAGCTGTATGCTTTCCTTATAGAATATACCGTGAAGGACTAATCTTTTTATACAGATGAGTAATAATAACATCAAACTTTTGTTGATTAGCTTTATGCCTATAATGCGTAGGTAATTGATGACTTGGTGATCAGTTAACTGTCTCTCTCGTGATGGGTAGTAGATCTATTAGGAAATAATTATTTCATCTTATTGTGACCCCCATTAGATGAATATGGTTGTGATAAATGTTATAGGATTGACAACAGTTGACAAGTAAAATGCCTGAACTGGTACCCTCACTGGCACAAGGGGAACCCTACGTCCTCCTAAAGGACCAGGGTGTGCCCCAGGCAAGCCCTTCACTTCATCCGAGAGGGCGCCGTGACATGGCCCCTTTCCACTCCAGGGCCTCTAGTTTTCTCCCTCATTCTTGGGGAATTAAGATGTTCCATTAAGTTGTAAGTCTTTTTGTTCTTAATATCCCAGGAGAATTGAATATAAAAAAAGGTTGGTTTTCTTTCTTTTTTTTGAAACAAAGTTCTTTTCTTTTGAAAAAGTGTATTAACAGGTATAAAGAGAATATGATTCTCTAGCTTGAAAGAGAAGAAATGTGTTTATTCTTGAATCGATGGCCTTGAAAGCTACTGTCAAGACTTAAGTGAGGACTTTGAACTTGAGATTTAAGGTTTTGAAAAGGGTCTGACATGGGAAGCCTACTGACATTATAGATCAGCCAGCGCAACCTTTCTATGCAGGAAATCGGATTTCTATTGCACTGCCTACCTTACCGCCTTCAAGAAGAATCAGCACGGGAGAGTCTTCAGATGTAAAGAAATTGGTGAAGAATAAAGACAAAATGAAGTCAGAGTGTTAAACCCTTTGCCGTAGATGGTTGTAAGTTACATGTATGAGTTCTTCAAGCATAAATTCTCTGACTGCTGTAATGTGTGCAAACCGAGAACATGTTCTGCTATTACACATGGTTCGCGACTGTGGAATCAGGAAAAATGGAAACAGTTCTTCTGTTAATACTGGAAACAAGAAGATGCAAAAGCAAACAATAAATTCTAAAAGACATTGTTGACGGGTGCTATAAATGTTAATGTCCTTGTTATAAAAATAGCTTCACAAACCCATAAAAGACCGAATCTTCTCATTTAAAAATGGGCAAAGAATAGGACTAGATACTGCACACGATAATAAGTACAAGTGAACAATTACTATTCCCGAATGTTCAACTTCAGTGATAATTAAAAGATAATTTTGAATATTATTAAATGAAAAGTTTTTGAAAATTTAGTTCATCAGTCTGGGAACCGGTTCGGGAAAGAGGGCCCTCATAGCTCGCACATTGAAGGCGCCTCCCTCCCCCCCCCCCCCCCCCGCAACCTTCCCACGCTATGCATGTAGCACGTGACCCAGCAACTTCACTTCGGAGCACTCAGGCTAAGGAAGTGTACAGCTGTGAGAAAGACGTAGAGGAAAGGAGGTTATAAGAATTTCTATTTGTAATTACAAACAATCTAAGTGTCTCAAAAACCACAGCTTATTTAAATAAAACCTAGTGTAGCCACATAAAGGAAAATTATGAAGTTATTAAAGTCATCTGATAGAAAAATATTTTAATAATAGGAAAACATTTATAAGATGCAGGTGAGTAAAGAAGTAGCTTATAAAGCATATTTTCACTAGAATCTCATTTTGTAGGATACAATTTAGACAGAAAATACTGGAACTTTATAAAGTCAGATGCTAACAGGAGAGACTAGCTCTTCCATAGGCATATATAGACACCGGATTTCATTCCACTCAAAAACAGTTTTGCACTGCTTATTGCAAAATTATGAATATACTTTGCATATTTCCCTAGAAGTATTCTTCTTCATGATTCTGACTTCATGTGTGTTTCATGTAGCAGAACTTAAGTGACTTTCCTTATCTTTTTCAATATTTTCTTGATTATTATTAACCATCTATATTTTGAGACAAACTTTAAAATCATTTGGTCAGGTTAAAAACGTGCTTGGCACTTTGTTAACATTTCTGATAAATGAAGAGAATGATTTCAGGGGAAATGATCCTTTTTACTTCTGACTGAATATTTCCATTAGAAGTAGATATCTCTTCAACTTTTCCTATTTTTAATTAGGTTCCTTAAAAAGCTTTACGGTGTTTTTCATGTAGATTTTGCATAGTTTTGTGAGATCTACTTGAAGAAATTTTATATTTTGTGACTGTGTAAGATCATTTTATCCCAATATGCTCTCTAAAAATTATTGACAATAAATACATAAAAGCAAATGATTTTTGTATACTTATAACTGTGAACTTATTTAATCCTCTCACTGGTTCCAACTGTTTTTGAACAAATTCAGTTGGCTTCTATCCTATATAATCCTATATAATAAAAGACTAATATGTAAATCGACCAAATTGCAGAATGACCCATCGCTATGACATGCACTGACCACCAGGGGGGCAGATGCTCAATGCAGGAGCAGCGCCCTGGTGGTCAGTGCGCTCCCACAGGAGGAGCACCGCTCAGCCAGAAGCCGGGCTCATGGCTGGCGAGTACAGCGGTGGTGACGGAGCCTCTCCCACTTCTGAGGCAGCGCTAAGGATGTTCGACTGACAGCTCAGGCCTGCTCCTTGCCGTCAGTCAGACATTCCCCAAGGGTTCCCGGACTGCAAGAGGGCATAGGCTGGGCTGAGGGACACCCCCCTGAGTATACGAATTTCATGCACCGGGCCTGTAGTAAGAAATTTTAAAAAATTGCTAAATTGATCTTTGCTTTCTAGTATTTCTTTTTAGTCACATGACAGGGGCCACATTTCCTAAAAGAAAACATAGTGTTGTTGTGCTGGGAATGGACATTTTTGTTTTCCAACCGTTCTTATTTATTCTTCTCAAATAATTTGTTTTTATTTCATTGTGTGAAATATCTGTGTAACACACTGTGCTTTAACCATTCAGTGGCCTTAATGACAATCACAATGTTGTACCATTATCAACATTATCTTTTCTAAAACTCTTCCACCATCCAAAACAGAAATTCTATATCCATTAAGCAAAAACTCCCCATTTCCCCCTCCCCCCAGTCTAGTGACCTCTAACCCACTTCCTGGCTCTATGAACTGCCTACTAGAGATGTCTTAAAGTACGTTAAGTATGTTTTTTTCTGAAGTTCAAATATTTAATTAATATTTGAGATTATGGGCCCAATATATTTCTATAATTACATTTTGCTACTTTAGAGGCACTAACCATATAATTTATTAAATTACATAATAAAATAAACCAAAATATGTTTTCAAACCAAATTTAGGTTTTAAAATCATAGACATTTTTCTCCTTTCAGAACAGAACTCAACTGCTGTGCACAGTTAATTTGGGGACAATTAAAACATCACAGATTTAGCTCAGCTCTTACAGACATGGCGTGAGCCTCTGACGGCGCTTAAGATGTTTTCTCTAATTCATTTCCCAGCAGCGTCACATCAAAAAGCATCACTTTTTCTCTCATCCCACACAGAAAGGTGCTATCTTAATGCAAAATTCAGATTCCCCATGAGAGCTTTGTCATTACAGGGGTTAATGTCCTCCCTCCCTCTGCCCGTCCCTCCCTTTTTTCTAGACAAGAACGGATTCTGACTTTAGGACCACAGAGCACAATGCAGTGTTTCGTCAGAGTGTTTGGCCTTTCTTTTCATGACTGACTTAGTTTTAAGGATGAAAGGACTCTGTTATCTAAACGGTCTCAACAATTCAGACCCAACACGGCCGATGAGAACCCACACAGAGGACCCTAAAGAACAGCGCAACCCCCACGCTCCTTCCCCACCTCGCGGCAGCCACGTCGGAGTCAACTATGACGGTTTATGATATACACCGGCTCTCCCCGAAGAGGAAGGCTGAGAGCTCTGCTACAAAAGAGAAAAATGGGCCAATGTATCCATTTCCAAGGAGAGGCCCTTTTCTCCCCCAGAGAGCGCTTGAGCAACTGCACACCCCGGGCTTGAGTCGGTGTGGGGCTCAGTTCTGGGTCTGATCAAGCCCGTGATGGCGGCTCCCCGGAACACAGCGGTGATTATGTCCCTGCAGTGAGCCGCCGGCTCAGCTCACACGGCTAACGCGCCTGCTCAGAAGGGAGCTCACACACAGCTGGGTCAGCAGCCTCCTCCTGCAGGCAAGCTGCGGAAGGGCGGAAAGCGGGACCTTTTCTTTGTGATGGTGTGATCAGTCGGACCCACGCACAGGTGCCGATGGTCTGGTGTCCACCTGCCGCGTCCCTGGAGGGATACGCAGCGGCCTGTCCTTGACCCGGCCCACTTCCCATCTCAATCGTTATGGTCACGTGGATGAAAGTTACAGACCACAAATCTATCCATCCTATGATGACCCAAAGCTAGGCAGTCTGTAGAGATATGACCATGAGGGAACACCAAAGAGGTAAAAAGAAGTTGCTGTTACTGCCATCTCGATGGGCACTGTGCTCAACCGTCTACTTGTTAGGAGGTGCTAATCCTGGCAGCACGTTTGGGCGGCTGCTTCATGATCCCCTGAGAGAGAAAAGGCTTGATGTGGGTGAAAGGCAAGCCGGGCTCTGGTTTGCATGAGCCCACGGCCTGTGCTCAGGGTGGCCAGACCCCACTTCCTCCCAGCATCCTTCCCACCAAGCCCTGGGGGGCGCCGGGGCCGGGCCGGGCCTGAGGCAGGAGAAACGTGCAGATCTGCAGGCTGTAGTGTGGCCTTTGAGCAAGCGGACTAGATACGGGCTGAGTGCTGAGCTCGCGTAGCCTGTCCTTCAGGAGCATGTCATTGTGATGGGACTGGGCGCGCCGGCATCTTCTGAAAAAGCCAGGGACGCCTGTGGTAGAGCTTGTCCCTGGGCTGGGGCTCAGCCCTCGCAAGGAAGGATGGGGACTCCCAGGCTGAGGTCTTAGCCGGTGTGACTACAAGCTGCTGCCATGGTCAAGACGGAGATGGCGATGGTGGGGACGATGGTGATGAGGACACATGTATAACAGCAGTGACAGTGATAACACTTATCACACACCACGTGCTCTGTCTGCTAAGAGCTTGAAAGAGATGAGCTCGTTAACCACCAAAATACCACATGGGATGGATACGTTATTGTCCCAGTTTTATGAATGGAGGCTGGAGCCTCAGTGTGGCTAACCAGTCGGACGGCTGGCCTGGCAGAGGTGGGATTCTGACCAGGGAGTCTGAGTTTAGACCTTGCCCCTGACCATCACGCATGCTGGAAGGGCAAGAGCAGTTGTTTATTTGCGGATAGGAAAGGGACAGTCAGTAACGTGGTGAATTCAGTTGGAAAATGCAATGCTGCTATCTTCAGCTCTTCCTCCCTTTTACTCGATTACACCTTTCTAGTTTGAACGGCCATCATCTCCATTCCCATCGTCTTGGTTCTGGATCACTCTGACTCCTTTTCCCTATTCATACGGGCATCCAACCCCCTCACAGGCCCAGAAGGAATCTTCCCTCTTCCAATACTTCTGAGGCTATCTAACCGCCGCCTCAGGCTGCTACCATCTTGCATCTACTAACACATTCTCCTGCGCAGGAATTCACGGAGAGTGACACCAGATTTTAGATCGTGACTTTCTTGAAGGGGGATTGAAAGTGGGAAGGTATTAGACAGATGACGAGTGAGAGAAATGGGTAGAGAGGAAAGAAGAGAGAAAGCAACCGCCGGCTACCTGGATGTCACAGCCGCACCTGGCCCTGACGGCCCATACGCAGCACAGCGCATCGCCTATGAAGAGCTGCTTCCCGCCTGACCGGGCATCTCTCCACGACCTCACTTAATGATCTCAACAACTCTCTGAAGTACCTGTTAATCGCCTTGTTTTGGAGATGAGAACTCAAGGAGATGGACAGAAAGGCCGGGCCCAGGGCCTTTGCAAGGGCCACACCAGTTCTCAAGGAGCACAGAGCAAGGCGGGCTTCGGCACCAGCTACCGAAGGTCCAGAATCCATTTCCCTCAGTGGCCATGGGGTCTCATTTGGAATCGTGATGGTCAGTATGGGCCAAGTTTGCTGCAGCGACAGGTTGGCCCTTCATCCTCAGTGGTTTCACAGGGAGAACAACACTTTTTCACTCATGGTAGAGATCCAGTCAGGTCCATGGGGGCCAGGAGAGGAGAGGTGGAGGACTGTGCACGGGCCCCCAGTGCTTGGGTTGAAGAGAGCACACATCGCGTCCATTCCCAGCCCACTGGCCGAGTTAGTCCCGTGGGTCCGCGTGCACGCACAGCACAAGCGCTGGGAGCAGACGGAGCTGCTGTGCGGCAGCGTCTCTGCCATGGAGTTCCTGTGCCGGGGAGGCTGCCTCTGCCCCTTCTCCTCCCCAGCTCTGTGGGTAGTTACATCATCAGGGTTAAGCGAGTCAGCACGTTCCCTTCCCCTTGAACGCAGGCCAGAGCTTGGTGGAACCCCCCGCTGGTGTAATCAGAGCAACACTTTGACCATCTCCAGAAATTCTGGGACAGATTCTGGGAAATCCGCTCTTTCCTACAGGGGATAAGTAAGTGGCGGTCCTAGGATCTACGCGGAGCCCCCTGGGGCCAAGCTTCAAGGTGACCTTGCAGAAAACAGTGACTGGCAAGCCACGCGATGCCACCAGGCCTGCGGTGACATGCTCTCCGGGGTGCTGGGTGTGTGGCTTATTAAGCAAACCAGCTCTTCATGACAACTTGAACCCATTTTTTTTTTTTTTTGCATTCTGTAACCAAAACCATCCGGAGGAGCATACCTTCCCCCCTTATTTTCAGAACAAATGGGATATTTTCTTCTTGAAGTAAAAGGCACTGCCATTTTTACAGTTATTATCACTTTTAAAAGAGTTTACCTGGAAATTTTCAAGATCTATAAATAAAATTATGAGACCACGAATAAAGGGTGGCATATTTCAATTGTCCTTGCTCCTTTCTGATTAAATAAAATGCTCAAAGGAATTTGGGGAGTAGGACATGGATTCGGGCATGTTAGCCTTGCGTGGTGTGCTTTTCCTTCGGGTGTTCTCACAGGAAGACTCTGCTCCCGAACATGTTACTGCTCAGGTCGCCTCAGCCGAGTCTGCGCCTGCACGCTCGTCCTTCACAGCCGGTGACCCCGCT
This sequence comes from Myotis daubentonii, assembly GCF_963259705.1. Lineage (NCBI taxonomy): Eukaryota > Metazoa > Chordata > Mammalia > Chiroptera > Vespertilionidae > Myotis > Myotis daubentonii. Next base: position 2,722,120 of record NC_081845.1, read on the forward strand.
CATCAGAGCGGCCCCGGGGAGGTCAGGGTGCGACTGTAACCCCACGACGGCCGGTCGCCGCGCCTCCTAGCAGACCGCTCACAAGCGAGTGTTGCTGCTCGTACAAAGAGCCACAGGAGGGAATGGAGATGAACAAACACCAACGTGCTCTCACCACGTCAGTAAATTCTGAAATATTTGACAACCAAGTACATACTGTACACAAATTAAGTAAAGAAAATGAAGGCGATTCCCAAAGCTGAGAAAAAATAAGTTGTCGGAGGAAAGTAAGGCAGTCAGAGTAGATGTGTGAGCGACAGTGAGCAGCGGGATGCGGCCACGACAGTGTGACGCCTGGTGGTTGATTTCATGGCGATGGAGCTATTGAAGGGTGGAGGGCGAAGAGGGAAGTGTGGGGAAGAGAGACACACCCATTACTCAGCGACTCAGGCCCCACCTACACCGTGTGGCTGGGAACAGACAGCAGTGGGCACAGTCTCGCCGAGATGTTCCCAGGCTCCGTCCTGTTTCCTGCGAAGAGCGATTACTCCTCCCACGCGTTGGTGGGTCAACTCGGAGACCTGGGATGTGGCCAGGGCGCTGCTTATGCAAATCCCCCCACCCGGGCGCAGCCTCCTCTGTGGTCTTGTTGTGTCACTAGCGAGTTGCCTGAATGCGGCCCCGGGGCCGCGGGAGGCCGTGGCGCCCACTTACTTTTGATGGGGATGATGAGCTGCGGGATGACGGGGAGGATCTTGCTCCCGCCGTGCTCCAGCATGTCGTGGATGCCCTGCCGCGCGAAGAACTCGTAGGGGAAGGTCATCTCGCAGAGCCCGTCGAAAAACAGGGGCAGGTAGTGGTGGTAGTCCAGCTTCTCGATCTCCACCTGCCGGGACAGAGGACAGGGAGCCGTGAGCCCCGCGCTGGGCAGAGCCAGGCCAGCCATGGCCCCAGTCGGGGCGAGCCAGCTCTTCCGGCCTCAGCGCACCTGGGCCAGCAGTTCCCCTGGTGGCCTGGCCTCCCCATGGGCGGTGGGTTAACACCAGAGGCCTTTCCATCTTAACAGATTAGAGCAGGGGTCCTCAAACTACGGCCCGCGGGCCACATGCAAATACAAATATTGTATTTGTTCCTGTTTTGTTTTTTTACTTCAAAATAAGGTATGTGCAGTGTGCATAGGAATTTGTTCATAGTTTTTTTTTAAACTATAGTCCGGCCCTCCAACGGTCTGAGGGACGGTGGACTGGCCCCCTGTTTAAAAAGTTTGAGGACCCCTGGATTAGAATCATGAGTAATCTAGCCTGGAAGCGTTTTAGTACTTGTTTCAGGTTTGTTTGTTGTTTCGGGTTAGTTTTTCTTTTTTTACCATTTTGCACAAAAGCAAAGTTAAAAAGAATGGAAGAATCCCGTAGTACATATGCTGAAAAGGTGGGTGTAAAAATAAATCAAAAAAGAGAAAAAAAGTAGAAAGGAGATGAGCACCCGGATTTCTAACAAGAATCTAAGGGGGTGTGCATGATGTATTCCTGTGACGGTGAGAGAGAGGGTGCAGCGTGACCCCGTGGCTGTCCCTGGAGCCTCGGCAACAGGCTGTCGGTGTCATCAAGAAGAAATGCGAGCCCCGCCGTGGGCCGAACCGGAACAGGCCACGGGCACCTCCAAGTCAAAATACCAGCAATCTCTCTTCGGCTTCTTCTCGAACAGACGCATCCCTGACCCACCCCAGGCCTCCACGCCTCCTGTCCTGACCTTCGCAACAGTACCAGCCCCGACAGGAAGTGGGCAATGAAACTACAACCACGGAGCTGGGGGAAGCGATGGGATATGTTCACATGCGGGGGCTCTGTCCTGGCCGCGTCCTCCCTGGAGTATCTACCCAGGACCTGACTTACCTCCCGCAAGGTGACAGATGTGACGCTGATGTCACGGAGGGAAGAAGCCCACAGACTCAGACTGCAGATGCAACCCCCCTCCCCCTCCCCCCCCCCAGAGCAAAGGACGCAGCGTCCCCAGGAACCAGGCAGGCAGTGCTTCCTCCTTTCCAAGTCCTTGTGGGTGTCCCTGGCGCCTAATTATCACCTTCTAACTAGCAAGGAGCCATCAGCACTATAGAGGAGGTCCCTTTGCATTAGCAGCTGGTTATACCCCCAGCGCCCTCTCAGCTGGAAGGTTCTGGAGTCTCCAGCCACTTGCCTGCCTGCTCCTGGGTTTGAGTAACTGGCAGCCATTCCACGCGGCTCCTGAGTGTCTGCTGTGAGTCTCAGTTAATCAGAAGTTCTCCAGCCCCCAAGCGGGAGGACTGTCTCCAGCCTGCTCACGACCTTGACCCTCCCCGCCAACCGAGGAAGCAAGCAGTCCTGACCCAAGGTCCACCTGGCCCCTGGAGGTGGGGCGTGGAAAATGAACCCCACGTAGAGTAGGCACAGACATCAATTTTATTCCACATTCCTGCATATTCATGACATTAACTTTACTCACAGTAAAACTTAACAGAATATATGCCCAATACCCATTTTCTCAAGGACATTTGAAAATGTTATAGAATATGATTTTGTACAATTTTTAAAAAAAAATGTATTGCTACATCATTCAGCTCCCAATATATATAACAAGTAACAAGGTTATCATTAATTTTATCTTCATAATAAAAGTGTCCTGTGTACTATATTGCTATTTATGTTTTTCATATGTTTTACTAATCCTCTTTCTTTTTGCTTATGTTGGCATTTTATATGTCTTTCATAAATAGCAAAGCACTGACGTTATAACTTAATGTGTTCCAAGGCTTTTTAAATACATTGTCATACCCATTTATGTCTATAACTAGTTTCACGTCTGTCATCTTATTTTTTCATCTCTGGTTGTTGTTTTTCATTTAACTTTTACTGTCTATTTTGAGTTTTGAGTGTTTTATTTACACTTTTTGGAATTATTTCAAAGATAAGGCAGCCTGTTTAAATATTTTATGGCAACTATTGCACAGCTCTCTCAAACACTTTAAAACATATTTATCTTGCTTTGAGAAGCAAGTGAAAAGTCTCCTAGTAAGACTGTTGACGTGTCAAATTTTCCTTGGGATTCTGTTAATTTCTTTTTTCTTTGTGTGGTTTGAGGCAACAATACTAACCACGTTAATAACAGCAACAGTAAAAATGCCAGTGTTTATCAACCAGACACGGCTGTAAATACTGTGTGTATTCACTTATTTAATCCTCCTGAGCAGAAAGAGGTAGGTTCTATACCATCCCGATGTTCAGTATGGGGCAGCTGAGCCAGAGGGTCGGTCACCTGCGGCTAGGACGTTCTGAGTAGACATATCACTGTGATCCCGATGGAGGAAACAATGGTGTCATCTTTGTAGCATGCATACATGTATGGAATCCATAAATTTAAGGACACGCACATACCCCTTCGAGCCCCAGGGTCAGTGCTCAGCCCAGCCTCCGCCTGCTCTGCGGTCCCGGCCTCCGCTGGAGATGCCCACGTGCCACCCGGCATCGCTCCCCGCTGAGCGGGCCTCTCAGTGCCCCCAGAGCAGACTCAGAAGGTCAGGGTTAAAGTCCAGCCCGTGCCTCCTGCGCAGTCCAGCCCGTGCAGCCTTGGCCATTCGGTCACTGTGGTACGCAGTTCTGTTGTCCGGGGCCTGTCACTGCTAGGAAGGTGTGTGGCACTGCAGTCTGCGGCTAGGACGTTCTGAGGCTGACTTCACCGGCTGCTTCACACCGGGACTGCCTCTCAGGCTATGCTGTCAGGCACCTCGAGGTTCGGCATTATTATAACCGCCTGGTGAACCGCTCCCTGCATCTCCGTTCCTCCTCGTCTTTATCATCACTGATGCAGTTTGTCCCAGTCGGATCTGATATAAATATGGCTGTAACTTGTTTGTCCTTCGCATCATTTTACTTCCTTCCCCTGTCATCAGGTTTAAAGAGCGTCTCTTCTACTCAGCTTAGAGCTACCGTTGTTTTTTTCCTCCCATTTTTAAATGCATCTTCAGAAAACAAATATTGGGCGCACACATGATTCTTATTCTCCAGAGTTTTGAAAAAAATAAAATCAATATGAGAAAGGATGAAGGGGGAGAGAAGAAGAGGGAACAATTGCGAGACAGCAAATTGAATGAAAGACTGAGTGAGAGAGAGAAAGACCACGGTGACCTCTGTCTTTAACTCCCAGCTCCCTGACCACAGCCGCCCTCTCCTGCCAACACTTGTCTTTTGTGAGGCCTTGTCCTGGCCTGTGCTCTGATGCTGTGACCGTCTGTTCTCCCTGCATATCTGTTGCCTTAACATTGGAATAACAACTTGCCATTGTGTTCTGAGGCCACAAACTTCTTTAAACCCTGTAGGTAGAGTTCTGATGGGGACAGGGTGGTATTTTTATGCGTAACTTTCTCTTCTCCTTGCCCGTCGGCTAGGGTTCCATTTCTATTGCTATAATATTGTTTCAGTTGATGAATTTGGCCCAGGGCTGGGGAACCCATTTACAACTGGGAGCTGATGCATTTTTCATTTTTCTGACGAGTTCCATCCACCTCCTGCTCCCTTCCCACCAGTTTCCACAGTGGGGGTGTCGGTGGGTCCTCACGCCCGTGCTCTCTTCTCCCCCTTTCCTTCCCTTCCTTTCGCTGCAGTCCCTTTGCCCACAGCACCGGAGACCTTCACTTCGCCTCAGGCTGCAGTTCCTTTTCTGTTCTCGTCAGCAGGATCAGGTGACCTTGCGAAGCTGACTTCTCTCAGCCTCCTGACACCCCCCCACCCCTAAAAACAGGGTCATCCATGATTGTCTTCCTTCAAATCCTGGCTTCAATCCCTCACCAGCCCTATTGATTCTGACTCCAACCAAGTCCTCCTCGCGTCACAGCCCACACCTCGCTCAGCATCGGCTTGGCCGGAGGCCGGCTGCTTCACCCGGGCCACGGCCACAGCCCTGACCGGGCTGCCTGCGCTACGTTTGCCTTCCTACTTCCCTTCTCCCCACGCCCGGGCTCTGACCCGCGGTGGCTCCGACTAATGTCCCCGCAGGGCCTCCTGCCTCTGCAGACACTGCGCCTTCTGTCCCCAGGCCAGTCTGGCCTCACCTGCTCCTCCGGTAGCTTCGGGCACACTGTCCCCTCCCCTCCGGACCCGGAGGGGCTGGCGCTGCGTTAAACTGGATTTCAGTTCAGCCCGCCGCCGCCCTGCAGATGTCCCGTGCAGCCCTGGCCATTCGCTCACTGTGGCGCGCAGCTCTGTTGTCGGGGCCTGTCCCTGCTAGGAAGGTGTGTGGCACTGCTGGGGACTGCTCAGGAGGCAAGGGCTGGACTTTAACCCTGACCTTCTGAGTCTGCCCTGGGGGCACTGAGAGGCCCGCTCAGCGGGGACCGATGCCGGGCAGCACGTGGGCATCTCCAGCGGAGGCCGGGACCGCAGAGCAGGCGGAGGCTGGGCTGAGCGCTGACCCTGGGGCACGAAGGGGTATGTATGTGTCCTCAAATTTATGGATTCCATACATGTATGCATGCTACAAAGATGACACCATTGTTTCCTCCATCGGGATCACAGTAGTATGTCCACTGCGGGAAGTTATGAATATTTTCACAGAGGATCACAATGGGCTCTGGGTGCTCCTATCTACCCTCCTCTCACTGGAAATCACTGAGGGCTCACATTTTAAAAAATATATATTTTTATTGATTTCAGAGAGGAAGAGAGATGGAGAGAGAGAGATAGAAACATCAATGATGAGAAAGGATCATTGATCGGCTGCCTCCTGCACGCCCCAAACTAAGGATTGAGCCTGTAACCCGGGTATGTGTCCTTGACCAGAATCAAACCTGGGACCCTTCAGTCCACAGGCCGATGCTCTATCCACTGAGCCAGACAAGCTAGGGCTGAGGACTTAATTTTTATTCTGTTTACTTTTAAAACTTTAGGAGGAAAAGTTTCTGTTTTTCAAACTTATAAATGTATGTCCATAAATAATATATTAGTCCCAACAATATAAAATCTTTTTATTTTTGTTATTTTATTTAACCCTCACCAGAGAATATGTTTTGTTTTTGTTTTGTTTGATTGATTTTACAGAGAGGGAGAGAGAGAAACATTGATGTGAGAGACAAACATCGATTGGCTGCCTCCCATACCCGCCCCAGCATGGGATCCAACCTGCCACTTAGGTATGTGCCCTGGCCGGGAATTGAACCCACAACCTTTTTGGTGTACCGGGTGACACCCAACCTACTGAGCCGCCCAGCCAGGGCTAAAATCTTTTAAAACATAATCCATATAGAAAGTCCTTTAAGAATAAAAGCAAAATCTAAAGAAGAGATTAGTTAGAAGACCCACCACTGGCTACTATCCCTTAGAGCTCTTCAAAATGGCTGGCTTTGTTCACTTGGCTCTCCACCTTCCTAATGCCGCGACCCTTTAATACAGTTCCTCATGTTGTAGCGACCCCCAATGTCATTGTTACAAATTGAACATAATTAAAGCATAGTGATGAATCACAAAAACAATATGTAATTATATATGTGTTTTCTGATGGTCTTCGGCGACCCCTGTGAAAGGGTCGCGACCCACAGGTTGAAAACCGCTGGGTCTTAAACTAACAAAAGGTCATTTTAATTGTTTATTTAGCAATAAACCTTTATTCAGTTTTGTAAATTATTTGCTGTTAAGATAACTATTAAAACACATTTATACTCTACTGTCTTTACTAGTACCATAAAAATAATAGTTTAGAAACCACAAAATTGGAAAATCTTTCTTTAAAGTTTAAACAAGAAATCCAGAACTGAAGGAGAGCTGCGTGGGGGATGGAGAGCAATGGAGAGCAAGGGCTGCTGTGGACTTCCGCTAAAAGACGGGGAGACACTGACCGATGACTCCCTGCGCGTGAACTGTCACAGCATCAAGTACTTGCACTCACAGAATTTCTCTTTTTTAAAAAACAGGTTTCATAACTTTTTAAAAAATATGTTTATTGATTTCAGAGAGGAAGGGAGAGGGAGAGAGAGATAGAAACATCAGTGATGAGAGAGAATCATTGATTGGCTGCTTCTCACATGCCTCACACTGGGGATCGAGCCCGCAACCCAGGCGTGTGTCCTGACCATTTCATAACTTTTTAAAGGTCACATGGTACCCACAAGTTTGTCTCTAAATCTTACAATAACCTTTGGTCAAAAGCAATAAAACTCTAACTTGGACTAGGCTATCAAATATAACATTTCATCCCCAGAACAAATGTGGAAGGTAATAAGGTCCTACTGAAAGGTCAGAAACTCAATGAGACAAATGGGTTTCATTAAAAACCTCCACCAGGAGCTTCTTACACTTTCCATATCTGAGCTTCAATTAGCAAACGAAACATCACTGAGAATAACTGTTTTTGTGAATAATTCCAAGGGTCTTGCTTAGTGTCACAATCAGAAAAAGTGTACTTATCTATTAACTAGAGGCCTGGTGCACGAAATTCGTGCACTGGGGGGTGGGAGTCCCTCAGCCCAGCCTGCCCCCTCTCACAGTCCAGGAGCCCTCAGTGGATGTCCTACTGATGGCTTACGCCTGCTCCCTGTGGGGAGCCACAGTCTGGCAGCAGAGGCTCAGAGCAGGCGCCCCGTGTGTGTGTGTGTGTGTGTGTGTCCACTGGGGGCCTGCCCCCAGCCACACCGCGGAGGCTTGGAGCAGGCGCCCCTCTGTGTTGATCTCTCGGGCTCCTGGCCGTGCCTGCGTGTTGTTCTCTCCCTTGAGCCGTGGCCAGGGTGGGCAGGAAGCTTGGCTTCCTCCATCGCCAGGGGCAACCCAAGCCTCCAGCTCCATGGCCACTTGGCTTCTCTGCTGCGGCTGCAGTGAGGCTTGGCTTCTCCCCTCCTGCGCTGCGGCCTCAGCGGAGAAGCCAAGCCTCTTCAGTCTTCAGTCTTAAATATTCAGTTTTCACTCCTGGCCGGAGCCTTCAGTCTTTGCTCGTGCCTGCGTATGCAAATTAACCTCCATCTTTGTTGGGTTAATTTGCATACCCATCTGATTGGCTGGCGGGCATAGCGGAGTGACACCAATTTGCATGTTTGTCTATTATTAGGTCAGATATATGAGGGTCCCACTTGGACTTATTATTACATTCACAGAATAAAGCTTTAACTCACTGTTTTTCAACCGTTGAGGCACCTGTGGATTTATTGCAGAAGGACTTACAACTTGCACAGGCATCAAGCACTGCTTGCAGATGGTACATAACATATTTCAAACATGGATGTACTACTAACATTTACCAATCACCATGGTAACGGAGTCATCCTAAGGAAGACTCAATAGACCAGTGAGCGTGGAAATGAGTTCTGAAACCAGCAACTAGAGAGAGCAGAAAAAATTTGAAGAGAAATACTTTTTAAATGTTTAAACACATAGAAGACTATTTTACTTTAAAAAGAACCAAATAAAACTTCCACAAAATCATTCTATCATTAACTTACAAATCCAGTAGCTAGGTTGACTGGATTGGCAGATGAAAGAAGAGTTAGAGCCTGAGTTACAGACCTGAGGGACTAGGGACCAACGGAGAGTCAGGGAATGGAGATAAAGTGATGGAAAGGGTGGCAGAGGGGGCACAGGGAGATGGTGATGAGAAAGATGGCAGAGGACCCCCACCGGAGCTGCTCCCTTGTACGGCCTGTGGGAGTTCCAGAGAGCACAGCAAGGACAAAGGTGGTGTTTGAAGAAAGAATGTTTGAGAACCTTTCAGAATTAAAGAAAGGTGTGAATTTTCAGATTGAAGATGCTGATCTTTTCAGAAAAAAACTATAAAACTCCAAAGTCACAGAAAGGATTTAAAAGCAACTAGAAACAGAAGACAGATCATTCATAAAAGATCAAATGTAGACTGAAATTATATTTCTCATTAACAAAATAGAGGCCAGAAGCCAGATGAAAAGACCCTCAGCTGAGAGAAAGGTAACAGTGAACCTACAATGCAATGGCCAATAAACCACCACTTGCAAGTAAGACAAATTAAAGGTATTTCGCCGAGACTGAGAGGCTTGGCTTTTCTCTCTCTTTTTTTTTTTAATCCATGGATCACTGTCCTTACCAAAGGATAAAACTTATTAAAAATAAGATGGATATGGGACAAAGAAATGACACGCAAGAAGTAATAGCAAACAAATTGTTGAACAAATTGATGAGACCAAATAGCATTGACTATAAAAGTAAAAAAACAAAACACAACAATATTCATCAATTACGGTGGGTTTACAAAGGGAGGCTGTAATACTTTAAGGGAAAAGGAGAGAATTTGAGAGGACAGTGACCTGACTCAAAGCAAGGTCCTTTCATTGACAGGGCTGAGGACAGAGTTACTGATTCACTTTGGACGTAATGAAGTAACTAAGCATATTAAAGTGCAAAGACACTTGTCAAAAGAATAGAAATGAAATTAACTTCCAGGAGAATCGAGTATAGTAGAGGGATTGAATAAAGTTCTATCAGTTCATCAGAAGGTTAAACATCTCACCTGCCTCCAGGAAAAAACATGGAGAAGAGAAAATACATAGAATGAATTGAAATCCTATATAATAAAAGCCCAGCGACCTAAGAGCAGAATGACTAGAACGACCGGTTAACCAAACACTATGACGTACACGGACCACCAGGGGGCAGGCACTCAATGCAGGAGCCGCCCCCTGGTGGTCAGTGCGCTCCCACAATGGGAGCGCCATTCATCTGATTGGGATAAGCGAAGCTCCCACAGTGGGTGATCCCCACAGGCCACACCCCCATCAGTGCACAAATCCCATGCACCCAGCCTCTGGTATATAAATAACTGAGTGAAATATAAATAGGTTAAATTCTCTTGTTAAAAGACAAATGTAAGCCCTGGCTGTATAGCTCAGTTGGTTAGATCATTGTTCCAATTCAGGTTCTATTCCTTGTGAGAGAGAGAGAGAGAGAGAGAGAGATTGATTTGTTGTTTCTCCTTTCCTCTCTCTCTAAAAATAAATAAATAGCCCTAACCAGTATGGCTCAGTGGATGGAGTGTCAGCCTGCGGATTCAAGGGTCCCAGGTTCGATGCAGGTCAAGGGCATGTACCTTGGTTGTGGGCACATCCCCAGTAGGGTGTGTGCAGGAGGCAGCTGATCGATGTTTCTCTCTCATCTATGTTTCTAACTCTCTATCCCTCTCCCTTCCTCTCTGTAAAAAAATCAATAAAATATATTTTTTAAAATTAATAAATACAACATTTTTTTAAAAAGAGAAATTTATCAAAGAGAATACATATTTGCAGTTTTGAAAGATATTTCCAGATGGTGCTTCCTAGGGATGGTGACAATCATATTCCCATCAACAGTAAATGAGATTATCTGCTTTTCTATTACCTTTCCAAAGAGAATACGATCCAAGTTTGATTCTTGACCATGTTATAGGGAAAATACATTTTACTGGTAGTTCATTGGTATGTCAGGGTTGTTTTATCTTGTATTTCTCTTACTGTGAGAATAATCACCTTTTAGGCTTTGCTCTGAATTGTATTTTCATATCCTGCGTCCTTTTTCTTCTAAGGAGGCACCGGTCTTTTTGGGGGTGGAGTGAAGAGCGCTTTTATCTCAAGGAGACGCATGCTTTGTGTGGGATAGGAGTTTCACATTTTTCTTTTGCCATGTGGATTTTAAATGTTTTAAAATTGATTGATCTTTGATGGGTTTGGAATTCTGAGTCATCAGAAGAAAGGTTTCCCCCATTTTATAATGGAATGAATTGAGACAATTGGAAAAGATAACCTATAATTGTTTCCTCTGGCATTTTCATGATGTCTTTTCTTTATGTTTAAGTCACCAGCCCACCTGGATGTTTTCCTGGTGTGACTTTTTCCCATGGCCGCCCCGTTGTCTCAATGTAGTTACTGCACAGTCTTCCACTGACTGAAGGCATCACTTTATCATGAAGCCCTGTTTCTCGACTTACTGTTGTGTTTCATTGGCTTTTCTTATTCATGAACCAGTGCTATTCTGATGTAATTAATGCAACTGTTTGAAGTTTTCATATCTGATGGACTAGTTCCCCTATTATTACTTTTCTTTCCTAGTTTCTTTATTATGGTAATTTGTTTACTTTTCAATAGAAAAATTCAGGCATAAATTTTACATCTAAGGTTTACTTAATGGACCTGGATAAAACCTGGCACTCAGTAATTAGATGAGACACATTCTTTATAAGCATACATGAGACAGTTTAGAAACTGAATAATAAGCCACAAAGTAAGGCTCATGAAATTCCAAATTATCTATGTAATGTGTGTCTCGTTTTGTGAGGAAACGTAAATAAAGTAATAAATTATTAACTAAAAGGTAGCCAAACTTTTAACCCTACACGTTTGAAAATTCAAAAACACTTTTAAATCACGTCTAGATCAAAGAGAAAATCATTGCAGAAGTAACAGCGTATTAGCAATTGAAGCAGGATGGAATTACCTAACCCTGAAAGAATAGAAAAGTATCCGCACGTCCAGACTCTTTTATGAGTCTGAAAAGAAGAAACGCGAACAACTCACTGCATGAGGCCAGCATCACCCTGACACTGAAGTCATAATGACAGCCCGATAGTCAAAAGAAAGTTCTAGGCAAATGGAATTCAGCAGCAACTTAAAAATTACAGCCGAACAGGCTGTGTATTGCAGAAATACCAGAAAATTTCAACATCGTGCTTACATTTTTTTTTTTATTAAAGGAGGAAAAATGAGACAATATTAACAGATGCAGATAAAGTACTGGATGAAATCATTCATTAAAAAAAAACAACTCAAAACAAAAACGGCAAGTCCATACTTTATGGTGTAACTTTGGGGACACCCCCCTTATGGTTAGAAAGGAGACAAGAAGATGGTACCATCACTCTTCGTCAGAATTGTCCTGGGGTCCTGGGTAAAGCGGAAATATAGGGAACCATGTGTGAAGCCTGGAAAAATAGAAACAAAACTCTTATTTGAAAATGACACAGCTGTCCATGTAGCACGCCCAGAGAATCTACCAACAAGCTGAATTAGTAAGAGCGTTCAGAAAAATTACTGCATAAAAGAATAATAATAGCATGTCTATGTGTCATTGAAAAACGACTTAAAAATATTTTTAAAGGTTCCAATAGCAGTACAAGAAGCAAAGCACACCTGTTGAGGTAACTGGCAATGAAACGGATGCTCAGTGTGTGAGATTATGGGGATGATGACAGAAGTTTTCCTGTCAAGCATCACGGAGGACAGACAGGGTGGCGGGGGACACGTGAGCATACTGACTGCCCTCACGGGTTGAGGGGCCCAGTGGGTGTCTGAGGGGGTTGAGGGGCCCAGTGGCGTGTCTGAGGGGGTTGAGGGGCCCAGTGGGTGTCTGATGGGGTTGAGGGGCCCAGTGGGTGTCTGAGACCCCGTCCCAGGTGGTGCGGACCCAGGACCTGCCCCGGAGCCTCCTCCCTGGGCCCACTCACCTGTCCCTGCCCGAGGGCCCTGCCTCTGACTGCAGGGCAGGTGGCTCTGGGGGCCAGAGGGCGCCATGGCCGAGGCCCGGCTCTGGCCCCCGCAGGCAGACCCCGGGCACCTCATGGCCTAACCTGTTGTAAGTGTCTGTCAGGAATGCTCACCAGGCAGCTGAGGTCAGCAGCGAGGCGTCTAGGACTGATGCACCCTTAACCTTCATCACCGGCACTGCGCCCCCGCCCCAGACGGGGAGCGACACCCCAAGTGTAACCCACAGAAAGGCGCCAGGCTGGCCCTAGAGCCGTGACCATCCCACCGCCCATGACGACACTCTGGGCCAGTTTCTAAAATGTGTAGAATCACGTATTTAACCGGGGGGGGGGGGGAGGGGATAGAGGAGCAAAACCTGCATTAAAGGCACACCCGAGTCCCTCTGCCTGCATCACGCCTGTGTGAGCTGAGGGCGGGGAGCTTCTGTCAGAGGCAGAGGGGACACATGAGCGAGGAAGCAGGACACACTGGGCCTGGAGCGTCCTGCGTTGGGCCCTGCTGCGCAGCAGCGTCACTGTCAGATGGACACGGGCAGCGGCTCAGCCCCCGTGCCTCAGTTTCCTCCCTGTGAAATGGGCAGGAACAGTACCCTCCCGGGGACCTGGGGAGCTGGCGCCCCGGGAAGCGGGAAGCGGGAAGCGGAGACGGTGCGGGCCAGCAGGGCTCCGTGGGTGGAGACTGCGGAGCTGCCCCGGGTCAGCACTGACCGCTTCCTAGGAACGGGCCCAGCGCCTCCCTGCCCTCCCCGCCTTCACGTGCTGCTGGTGGGAAACCTCCTCCGGGTCGGCCAGCGTTTTCCTGCCCGGTTCCGGCCCCCGCCATGTGCTTGAAGTGACTGGAACACAGAGGTCAGTGTGAGGGACACAGCACCCGGAGCCTGGGCGCTCACTGCTTCAGGGGCACTGAATGCTCACTGTAAACGAACAGGGTCAGCTGACACACCTGGTGTGCAAATACTGAGTTTTGATTCAGAAGCTGTAACGCACTGAGCACACGGGATTCATGATGCTACGGCCACACTTAAAGGGACCTCCCGGCGTCCTGGTGTGTGAGCTGGAGGGGCCAGGCCCTGGCACCCGGCTCACGAGCCTCCCGCCTGCTCTCGGGGACGGGTTCAGCACCGGAAGGTTGAGTAGAGGCCTCTACGGGGCACCCTAATGCCCACGTGGTCATTCACAGGCTGCCACCCTCACTATTGTGAGCCCCGGACGCCTCGTCCCCCCGTGTGGGGTCTGCCGGATTCCACACTGGTGCCGGGGCTCGGCCGCTTCACACCCCTGCGTGTGCGAAGCACTGGGCAGATTCTGAAATGACCCCCCGCCCCCGGCACCAACCTCTCTCCCCTCCCACACCCCGCCACGCAGCCAAACCCGCCCAGAAAAACATTCTGTCTGTCACTCATCTTCAAACCTCGCCGACGTGGACAGGGTATATGCTGACCTCCTCGCCACGGCACCCACAGCGCCTGTCCGTCCCCACGGTCCCTTCCCAGCCTCCTGTCCTGACGCTGCACCCTCAGGACCCAAGTTCCAGTGACACCAAACAGCTCGCTCCTCGCTGAATCCGTGCCCACATTCCTTTCTACTGGGATCAAGCTCTTCCTTAACCCATCTGACCAATGCTGCTTCCTTCCCGCACGACACCAGTTAACAGCCCAGGTTCCGGGCCCTAAAGCCGGTCCTGCCCCTGCCTCTGCCACTAACTACTCACACGTCCGGGGCAAGAGCCTCCGTGTTCTCACTAAACTGGGAATGACAACAGACTCCACTCAACGGTCTGCTGTAAGTCACACTTCAGTTCATTCATGCAAACCATCTAGAAGAGGGCCGGCTATATGTTAATCATCGTGATTATCATCACTTGGCTCTATGATAACAGCATCGGACACATTATAATGTAATTACAATATAATCATGGGATTAACTGTTACATGTGCCCCCAAACATTCACCTCCTCGGCAACATGCCCTGCATCTGCTGCTGCTTTCTGGGTGGGGGAGGGAAGCAGGAGGAAGCGCGTACTGGCCCATGAGGGGAACGCCAGGCGGGGGTGGGGGGTGAAGGCAGGTGGTCGGCATCAGGGTTCCAGCCTCCAGCTCAGGGTGCAAGCCCTATAAGTGCGTACATGTGTGTGCATGTGAATGCATGCAGTGTGTGCATTTGTGCCTGTGTGTGTGTTTGCAAATATGTGTGCATGTGTGCCCATGCACATGCACATGGATGTGCTGTAGACACCTGGAGAAGGTTGAGGGACACCCTCAGGTGCTGGGTAAACTGGTAGAGGAGACTGCTTGCCTGTTGAACTTGGTTTCTCAGGGCACAGCCCAAGGAAGTGTCAAGTCACAGCAGAGACTGGAGGCAACGGCTCACAGGGTAGCCAGGGACAGGGTAGCAGATATGGCCTAATCCCCTCAGCAGCGCCCTGGGACCCTGTGAGCTGAGCTTTGGGATCCAGCCAGCAGTTAAGCTTCAGGAGCAGCCACCAGAGCAGTATCAGTGCCAAGAAAACGAGGACCGATTCTAACCACAGACACCTTCACAGAGAGAGGGGCAGAGGCCCACGCCCCTGCCCATGCCCACAGGCCTTGGGAGAGAGCAACAAGCTCAACTGCATGTGTCTGTGGGGATGAGATGAGGAGAATGTGAGGCTGATTCCAGACACTCTATGCAGCTCGTATGGAGCCACTCGGGGAGGAGAGAGAGAGTAAGGGCAGTGATATGGCAGGGCCAGCTCTGAGTGCCTCTCCCCGCCTCTCCCACCTCCAGGACCTGAGGGGTGACATGGAGGGTCCAGAGCAAGAAGAGAACAACTGTAGGCAATAAAGAGGGCCCAGTGTTTTGCACATAGAAAACATTTCTTCCCATCCACTCAGCACCTCACCACACATGCACACATACACATGCACACGCACTGGTTTACACTGTGTGTGCATTGTACCTGGCCCAGAAGTCAGCATGTTACAAGGTCTGCCACACAGATCTGGATGGTTGATAGTGGCATGGATGCATGGATGGATGGATGGATAGATGGATGGATGATGGGATGGATGGTGGGATGGATGGATAGATGGATAGATAGATGGTGCATGGATGGATAGATGGATAGATGGATAGATGGATAGATGGATGGGTGGATGGATGGATGTATGAATGGTGGGTGGATGGATGGATTCTGAGATGGATGGATGGTGGGATAGATGGATGGTGGGATAGATGGAAGGATGGATGGAGGATGGGTGAGTGGGTGGATGGATGGATAGATGGTGGGATGGAGGGATTCTAGGATGGATGGATGGATAGATGATGGATGGATGGATGGATGGAAAAACGAATGAATATTCTTTAGTTAATTTACACCACTCTCTCTGGATGAAATATCCTCTCTTTCACTGTGTTTTTCTGGGAATTTCTGCAGAATATGTCAAGCAAGTGTTGGTTTCAGATCTCCTGCATTTAGTCATCTGGGAGCACCATGTCATGGTGCATGACTTTACTTCATTCGTTTCAATCCCCTTTTGATTCACAAGGGAGGGCAGCATTCCATTAGGGTGACGTGACGTGCCCAAGGGCTGAGAGTGACTGAACTGCCCCTGGTCAAGCCTAACTCATTCAGGCTCATGGTTCTGTCTTCACCCAAAAGGGGCTTTTGCTTTCATTTAGGCTCCCGCACTTTCAGCTCATGAGACGTGTCAGACAAGCCTGGATTATTAAAGCCGGTGAGGTTCTGCCGCGGCCCAGGGTTCCGTGTGATGACCCACATGTGCGGCCTGGCGGTCACAGAATGCCGCTGTCTGTCCGCCTGGGCCCAGTGGGCAGTCTCACTGCCCCTCTCTGGGCGGCCACACCCGTGGGGAACAGGGACGCGGAGGAATTCCTCGGTGCTAGCCTGAGAGCTTCCATACAGACAGGAAAGATGGGACGGAATCAGCTGGGAAGTGCTGCAGATACCTGAGACCTCAGCCTCTCAATGCACTACTCACTTCAGCAGATGAACTCGATAAATGTGAGCGATTAACTCAGTGAATTAAAACATGAGTCATGTCATTACATTATGAGTGGAAATCAGACACCACCCAAAGCCATTAAAACGGGCAGGGAGGGTATTAACCGAGACGGCACTGTCCTCGCTCCCAGGGGTGTGACAACGGGCTCTCGGGCCAGGAACTCTGATTGGCAGCATTGTTTTATGGTGTAGAAACTCCCACCACCTACCACGGCCCGTCTCAAGCTACCAGAGTGACATCACTGACGGTGGAGGCGGGAGGAAGGCATAGGAGCCTCACAGCCATAAGCAACCTCACGCTGCGACCCACGATGTCTTACTAGACCCGTGGTCGGCAAACCACGGTTCGCGAGCCACATGCGGCTCTTTGGCCCCTTCAGTGTGGCTCTTCCATAAAATACCACATGTGGGCGCGCACATACAGTGCGATTGAAACTTCGTGGCCCATGCACGGAAATCGGTATTTTGTGGAAGAGCCTCACTGAAGGGGCCAAAGAGCCACATGTGGCTCATGAGCCACAGTTTGCCGAGCCGCAGTTTGCCGACCACTGTACTAGACCTTGGGCTCATTCTATGCATCAAGAGAAATACAGTTCTCGGATAGCATGTAGATACGTCGGGGGACCCGTTGGCCGCTGGAGTGCGCGGTGTTCGGCTCTCTCCGGACCACGCCGCCTCTGGAGCCCGATCATGCATTTTATGTCGGAACAAGGTTTCATCGCCTTCACTCTAACTGAAGAAAAAGGAGCTGGACAGGAAGAAAAATAGGAAAATGCAAACCAGGAAATGGATAAAATGGCTTATTTTACTGGAGTTACTGAAACTAATTGTCCTCCTGGGTTTGCGGCATTCCTGGCATCCATCGTTTAGGCCAGAGGTCGGCAAACTTGCGGCTCGGCAAACCGCAGCTCAGGAGTCACATGTGGCTCTTTGGCCCCTTGAGTATGGCGGTATTTTGTGGAAGACCCACACTCAAGGGGCCAAAGAGCCGCATGTGGCTCGCGAGCCATGGTTTGCCGACCACGGGTTAAGCGATCTTTCTCCTTCCCCCTTTCTTGTTTGCAGTTGCTCTCCTCAGGCCCCTCCTCACCTACTGCTGCGGGTCCGAGGCTGTGAGCAGTGACTGCCGCCAGGGGTGTGAGCCAGGCCTGGTCAGCAGCGTGAGTAAACAGCTCCAGGTTAGGGAGCTGGGGTCTCTCCACAGTCAGTCCACCAACGGAGCGCTTTACCCTGTCACAGGGGAGCCAGGATGCCTCAGCATTCCTCTGTGGCTCCTCTGCACCAGGGGTGGGGAACCTATGCCAAGGGCCATGTGGGCATTTGTCACATCATTCTCAGGCCTCACAAAATTATCACCTTAAAAATGAGCCTGCCATACGTGGTCAAACACTTAACTAACTCATCCCTCATGCCTTGGCAGGGCCAGACCAAATGGTTCTGCAGGACTTACATGGCCCATGGCCTAGATCAGTGATTCTCAACCTTCTGGCCCTTTAAATACAGTTCCTCATGGTGTGACCCAACCACAAAATTATTTTCGTGGCTACTTCATAACTGTCATGTTGCTACTGTGATGAATCGTCATGTAAATATCTGATCTGCAGGATGGTCTTAGGCGACCCCTGTGAAAGGGTGGTTCGACCGCCAAAGGGGTCGCGACCCACAGGTTGAGAACCGCTGGCCTAGATATTCCCACCCCTGCTCTATACCATTGTGGCAGCAGCCGGCTCCCCTCCTGACCACAGAATGGCTGCAGAAGCCCCAGAAATCATAAACAGATACAGAAACCTCCAGAAATAGACAAAGAGATGAATTTTCCCTTTATCTCTTCTTAGCAACTCAGAAATGTTCCTCGGATCACCCTGTCCCTTGCTGACCCTTAGAGTTTAGTCTGGGTCTCCTTAAGCGGTCGGAGGCCTCGCTGAGCGGCCCGGGGATCTGCCTGCCTGTCTTCCCGCCGCTGGAGGCTGCCTGCGCTCCTTGGCTGGCGGCCCCTTCCTCCATCTTCCAAGCCAAGCGTGTCCCAGGGCCTCCGCTCCCCCGTCACCCACCCTCCTCTCCCACACGGACCTTCTTGCCCCCCTTCCCTAAGAACCAGCCCCTGCGCTCACGGTGAGCCCAGCAGAGTCATCTCAGACACCCCCTCCCTCAGGAGCCCCGTTGCCCCGTCTGCATAGCGCTCTGCCCAGAGGGGGACAGGGCACAGGTCTGGGGTTCAGACACACACGCCTTGACGCCCACTGTTCTGTCCACCTCGGCGGCTGCTGTGAACCAACAGTCCTGATGACTCTGGGAAAACGATGATGGTGCCTCAGCAGTGAGGCTGGCAGCTGGAGTGAAGGAGGCACAGAAAGAACTGAGGTGATCCCCGGCCCCCACTTAGCGCCTCCGTGGTCTAATCAAGATCCATCATTTCTTATTAAGCAAAGCGCCTTCGATATGTCCAAATTATTGGAGTCGTTTTCAATAGTTTAAACTTCATACCGAAGACAGAATTTGTACCACTTAATTACACTGAAGGCAGTTTGGCTCGTTGGCGGGGCGGAGCGGGGCGGCGAGACGGGAGGTTGGAAACGGGCCGTGGCAGCTTCCACGCCCGGGCCACGCGGCTCGGGGACCAGCTGCCTCAGAACCCGCTCCCTGGCGGGCAGGGCTCCCCGACCCCGCCCAGCTCCGGCAGGTGCGTGAGCCCTAGCGTGCCCACGGGTGTCTGGACACTAGAAATTCCCCATGGTTTTACTAGAGCAGCTTTTTAACTAATTTTTTTTAAAAAGGCCTACAAAAGAAAACAACAACAAAAAGCCTGCAGCAGGAGGGAGCCTCAGGAGCCTGTGACCGTTCCATTCGGACCCCACACCAGGGGCCCCCCAAGACACCTCTTCCTAGTAGGCCTGTCCCCTCGTTACTTTCCTACTCACAACAGCCCGGGCTTGTAATCCGGACAGAAAGGAACTGGCTGCTCACTCGCTATTTTCCCGTCACGTGGGGTCATCCCAGCCGCTCTGGGGGCAGGCGGGAGTGTGGGCTGACCCCCGGCCAGCAGGTGACGCGAGCCCCCTCGCTGCCCCGACATTCCCAGGTGGCGGGCGCGCCCTCCTCCTGGCGTGGGGCCAGGCGCACAGTGGCCGTGGCAGCGGGTGAAGAGGCCGGGGAAGCAGAGACCGAGAGGCACCATCAGAAGCGCCTCCGTGCACGTTTCCCGCGGGAGGGACCAGCCTGCTCGATGACGTGAGGGAGCGCGCCCTGCTGGGGCCGGATGGACACCGCCTCCTTCTTTTGCTTTCTTGCCTCCTGAGAGGCGCGGAGGCCCTAGACAGTGATGGCGAACCTGTGACACGCGTGTCAGAGGTGACACGCGAACTCATTTTTTTGGTTGATTTTTCTTTGTTAAATGGCCTTTAAATATGTAAAATAAATATCAAAAATATATGTTTTACTATGGTTGCAGATATCAAAACATTTCTACATGTGACACGGCACCAGAGGTAAGTTAGGGTTTTTCAAAACACTGACACGCCGAGCTCAGAAGGTTCGCCGTCCGTCACTGCTCTAGAAGGAAGGCGCCCCTGAAGCATCCTCTGCTGAACCCCACAGGACGTCTTCGGGGGGAGGTGGAGGCAGCCCCTCTGCCCGTGGGGCTGGGTTATTGCCTCCTGCAGAGACACACTGGCCCAGAGGACGAAGGGGCTGGCGTTCCAAACCCCTGCGCTGGGATTGCCTCATCGGGGAGGTCAGAAGGTTCATCGAGAATCACCTTGAGACGTACCGTCACCCAGGCCAAGAGGCATCCCGTTCATCCTGGGAGCTCAGATGAGATGTCGGAACAGTGGTTTTAAGGGAGAAAGTTTCCAGATTTTAGCCAACACTTTTCCATTTACTTGCGTCATGAAATCCAGTTCAACTTTCAGTGTAATGACTGTGCCATCGTATAGGAATCGGATCTCAGCACTAGGGATGCAGAGGCAGACACACCTGAGGAGAAGGTTCTGCAGGCCTCAGAGGGGAGAATGCCCACCGCGGGGGCCAGTGAGACAGGAAGTCACATCACAGCCGCTTCTCCCAGCCCGGGATGCTTCTCCCAGCCCCGAGGAGAACGAATCTCATCCCCTGAGTACGCGCACTTCCATTCCCATCCGCTGCGGCTTGGAGAAGATGCAGGCGCCTTTCCCACCAACCGGGGCTCCCTGGCGGTCCTGAGCGCTCCCCGCCACAGTTTGGATGAGCAACGACCTCCCCACCCCAGGGCATGGGCTGGTGTGCAACCCCAGAGGACAACCTGCAGGAGGCTCCTCCTGGGGGGAGCTTCGGGGTCGCCCTAAAGCTGCAGTGACATCGCATACCCAGTCCCTCTGTGCCTGGCACACACCTCTCTCCTGGGGCCCCACGTGCCATTACCTAGATGCTCTTGGTACCTGATGGCACCGTCCCCATCGTCCCCGTCCCCACAGGCGCTCACAGGGATGGTGCTCACGCGAGACTGGAGCGTGGGGGGTGACCTTGGGGAGCCCCTGCCCGCTCTCCCGCCGACACGGGACTATGGCCACCACACAACGGAACAGCTGCGGTGCTTCAAACAATCTCTGGGAAAATATTTCTTGTCTAACCTAGCATACATTTGTCTATTGTGCGTTTTCTTGCTCGATGGCATTACAAATGTCATTAATCATTTTGTAAAATTGCTCTATTCAAGCGAAGTAATAATTGCACCAGAATGATTTGTGAGAAAGTAAACTATCCCATAGTGTCTGTGGTTAGATGTAAAAACTCCGCTAATTGTGGAACGAGGAGTGAATGGTGCAATTAAAACTGTACCTTTAAGGGTTCTGTATCGTTTTCCTGGGAAACGCAGGGAGCGGGGAGACGGACTTGACTCTCTCTGAGGGGAGGGGCGCCTGCAGGTGAAATACAGGGCCCTTCTCTCTTTTGGGTTAAAATCTCTGGGTTCTTAGCCAGGCTGCTTCCTTTATTGTTCCTCATCTAATTGATTTAAAGAGAAACAAACCTTTTTCGCTTTTGCTGTTGTCTAAACCGGCACTCGCAGGGCAAACTGAGCTCTGCGCTTGGGCCCGGTGAGTGTGGGCCCCGCCTGGGCACGCCCCTCCCCAGGCCACGGGGAGGCACCAGCAACCCCAGGCCACCAAGAAACCGGCTCAAATAAAAACAAAGCCTCCAACCTGAGAGTCAAGGGGAAAACACGTTCCGCCTGCGCTCATCTTAACGCTCGCGGCCAATCTCCGTCCACGTTTTGCTCTCCAAGTCACACAAAGGGGTTCGCTTAAAACAGTGGCTTGTACTGAGCGTCTTCGGAGAGTCGCCCAACACAGAGAGAACGCTGGGAGTGGAAGGGACCTGCCTGCTTGCTTGTCCACTTGGAAACAAGGCCTGGGTTCCGGCAGCTGCTCAGCCCGAGTGGAGACACCAGGGGGTGCGGGGGGGGGGGGACGTGCACAGAGGCGCCTCGTTCCCTCTTCCTGGGAGCCATGTGCCAGGGAAACTGGCTGAGCAAACCCAGCATCGATTTATTATAAGTCAATCATGACCCAGAACAAATCTCAGGAAACCTCATTACTCCCGAACCTCTGACTTGACACGGATTTCTGAAATGTTGGAAACGGTGAGGAAAATGGCCAATAATCCGCGAGAGCCTGGGCTCAGGGCTCCAGCTGATCCTGCGACACAGGAGAGCGGACGGGCCGGCGCTGGAGCAGGTACCCGGACTGGGCGCGGGGCCGCGCAGGTGGGGGCCCTGCCTGGGGCACCTGGTCAGCCACAGGCACCTCTAGAGCAGCTGGGGAGGGGCCAGACCCGCCCATCCTCTCCTTCCCCGCCCCAGTCCCCACAGCTCCACCAGGAGGCGCCGCTGCGAACTGGCCTCTGGGTTCCCCCTGGACCTGGCCAGGGGGTGCTGCTGGGACGTGGGAGGCCCCACCCGCGAGAGTCACTAGGGCAAAACACGGAACAGGAGGCCACAAAGAGCTCAAGGGGAGACAGCGAACGCTCTCTCGGTGGCACCTACGGAGCCTGATGAGTAAAGCAGGTGCTGTCTGTCTGTCTGTCTGCCCCTCGACCGCAGGGCCTGTATGTCCGGCAGAGGCCAAGGCTCCTCCTTCATCACGAGACTCCAGCCCCTGAGGCGGCGCTCCTGCACCTGCAGCTGCCCAGTCAACATCCGGGGAAGCTGAAGGGAGTGACCGGGCTCTGGCCGCTCCTCCGTCCCCTGGCTCCACTCTCCTTCCCCGGGGGCCAGCCACTGGCCTGCGAGCGGGTGGCCGGATGGCTGCACAGGGCACCAATGGCTTATTGGACGTGGCCGACCAGCAGACAGCCAGGAGTGGGTGGCACATCACCTCCCTCAGCCCTCTCCCCGTCCCCTGCGGTCTCCCCACTTCCCCTCCCTCCATTTTCCCCTCTCCCTCCCCCCTCCCTCCCCCTCCCCCTCCCCCACCCCCGCCCCCACCCCCTCTTCCAAATGTAATGCTGTTAGAACGGGCACAGGAGGAAGTGCGGGCCGCACAGTAACACTGGGAGGCAATGGGCCTTTCAGAATGAACCACACCGAATAAATGAAAGTTCAAATATGACAAAATGAACGTTCATTAAATGAAAGATACACGATGAGGAAACTAAGAAGATTCCTGAGTGGCATGGGGGCAGGAGCAGGACTGCGGCCGATGCAGGCTGGGCCGAGGCCAGTGGTCAGCGCTGGGCAGCCCTGCTCACACTGATGGGGTCGGCGCTGGGCAGTTCTGCTCACACTGATGGGGTCGGCGCTGGGCAGCCCCGCTCACACTGATGGGGTCGGCGCTGGGCAGCCCCGCTCACACTGATGGGGTCGGCGCTGGGCAGCCCCGCTCACACTGATGGGGTCGGCGCTGGGCAGCCCTGCTCACACTGATGGGGTCGGCGCTGGGCAGTTCTGCTCACACTGATGGGGTCGGCGCTGGGCAGTTCTGCTCACACTGATGGGGTCGGCGCTGGGCAGCCCTGCTCACACTGATGGGGTCGGCGCTGGGCAGTTCTGCTCACACTGATGGGGTCGGCGCTGGGCAGCCCTGCTCACACTGATGGGGTCGGCGCTGGGCAGCCCTGCTCACACTGATGGGGTCGGCGCTGGGCAGCCCTGCTCACACTGATGGGGTCGGCGCTGGGCAGTTCTGCTCACACTGATGGGGTCGGCGCTGGGCAGTTCTGCTCACACTGATGGGGTCGGCACTGGGCAGTTCTGCTCACACTGATGGGGTCGGCGCTGGGCAGCCCTGCTCACACTGATGGGGTCGGCGCTGGGCAGTTCTGCTCACACTGATGGGGTCGGCGCTGGGCAGTTCCGCTCACACTGATGGGGTCGGCACTGGGCAGTTCTGCTCACACGGGTTTGAGTGCCCTGGTTTATTCCAACCAGAGGGACTTTACGTTAAGTAAGCGTGATGCCATTTGCCTCTTACCCGCCCGCAGAGATCGGGTTGGGAGGGACATGCGCGTCTGGTTTCATGTTTTGCTGTTGTCATGAGGGTGACAGGAGCGGTCACCCTAGTCAAAGCCGGGCTTTTGACATCACTGGCTCCCAGCTCCGCCTGGTGATGGATTTTCCCCTCCCCCTAATGGACAAGGTGACCCGGATGTTCACATGAGAAACGTCTCCACCTCCATAAACACGTGGTGCTGCGGTCAGACCGCGTTCATGACACTGGCAGCCGCTGGCGTGCGCTTGGCGCTGGGCCTCAGGGGCGCCCAACCCCCAAGGTCTCACGCCTTTCTTTACATTGTTCTCCTGGCGACTTGTCTGGGAGTATTTCCTGATTATGCCCCTTGAAGGGCTCCTTTAATTTTTGCCAATAACAAGACACTTGCCAACGATATCCAAAGTGGCCGTGGCGTCATTTCTCCCTCCTTGAAGCCTGGCTTACTGGGAAAGCACCAGCCTTGGTTCCTCAGCTCCACGCTGAGCCTGAGCTCAGTGTCCACAGGCGGGGGGAGAACCAGGGTGCGCGGGGTGGCCTGTGAATCGCCCCCATCCTCTCAGTAAACCAGGGAGGGCAACGCTGAGGGCAACGCTCAACCACTGAGCCACCCGGCCGGGGCCGAGCTGAACATTTTGGAGGGAAATTGTTAGCCTCCCTCCTCGACTCCGCATGCCAGACCTGTTCTAAACGGCACGGGTGTCGCAGCTGTCGAGGGAGAACATTAAATCATACGAATCGTTTCTATGCGGCCGTGGGTGAGGGAGACCTTCCCACGCTGCCTGGGAGCAGGCATCCCGGAGGCTCCACCTTCCACGTTAAACTGCTGCCCAGGGAGCCTTTCCGCAGCGCGAGGGGCACGTCTCTGGTTGCTCAATAAAGACTGGCTTCCTACGAGCCAGGGAAACACCACCCTCAACAGAAACATGAACGTGACACACTGAGTATTTAGAAACCACTTCCATCTTACATCCTTTAAAAAAAAAAACTAGAAATGTTGCAAAACGTATAACCAAGATCTATGCATGTCCACCTCTGAGAAGGGGAGGACCAGGAAGCAGGGGGACCGAGCAACGCAGTCCGGTGACGGCTGACACCCGCTCTCCTGGAGGTGACCATCCGGTCTGGGAACTTGGGCTCTGAGTCACGGGCAGCCCAAGGTCGGAGGGCCAGTCCTCGTCCACCCCGCGGGGGGAGCTGGAACAAAGGCTCCTGCGCAGAGCCAGGACTCGGACAGAGCGGTCCTGGGGGGACAGGTGGGGGGAACCATCCCCGGAGGGGGCGGCACAGCAACACACGTGCGCACAACAGCCCACGTTTAAAGCGCTTGCTGTGTGCTGCACACGGGGTGAGGGTGTTACCTGTGGACTCATCTAACCTGCACCACCAGCCTTCCAGGCAGGCGCGTCATTGCGCCAATTTACCGCGGAGCGAATCCGAGCCCAGAGAGGGCTGGTGGTTTAAGGACACGCGGCCGGGGAGCGAGCCTGGGGCTCAGGAAATCTGGCTCCGAGAAGGGAGAGAAAATGATCTCCTGGCAAGAATCGGCAGCGAGGGACATAGAGAACGCCTCCGAGTCAGTGAGAAAAGGCGGGCACTGCAGAGATATGGGCAGAGACATGAACGGGCAATTCACAGAAACTCGTGTACACGTGGGAGAGATGCCTCACGCCACAGATGCAGGTGGAGATGCCGTCAAGTCCGGGCCAGCGTGCGGAACACAGGGGACCCACCCGGCCCACGAGGACGTAACCTGCCACTCCACCTGGAAGAACATTCCGGCAACATGTACGGAGTTTATCTGAGGCTCTCTCTCCTTTACTTTCAGGACCCATCCAGATCGTCACGCCCCTCAGGGCGGCTGGCAGGACCCGTGGGCGCAGCGCCATTGCCTGCCTCGGGCTCCCAGCGTCCTCCTGCCGCTCCCGGAGCGCGGGGAGGGGGGACCCTGCCTCCCGCTGGTAGTTTTCAGGTTACCCAGCGCCAGGGGTATTGTTTTGTAATTTTTATTCCCAGCACGTAAGCAGGAGCTAAATAAATGTTGCAGGTTTGACTGTAAAAAGGCCGCATGTCACCCAGTGCACCATATTTTGGCTTTCTCGCTGTTTCATTAGCATCTGTCGGACACGTTCTGATGACCCAATTATAGTGAGCAAAACACATCGCAGGGCAAACAAACCCGTAGTATTTTCGCCTTATGCAGATTTGTTCTGTATTTTCTTGAGACTGGAATGATCATGACATGTTTTCGGGAGGAAAGTAAGGAAATGAATTACTGTGCCCTAATGTCAGGTTTTAATCTTTGCCAAATCAATTTTAAAAACCGTGTTCAGTCTATTGAACATCCCGAAATGACAAAGGCCTCCGGCTCTCATTGACTTTGGATAAACATCTGACGGAATCATTACAATGTTTCAGTTTGTTGTATAAAATCTATCACTAATCGCTTACTAAGAGGGGCGACGTGACCCCTCTCGGGGGCTTCATGGCGACCTGAGACCCCTACTCGCACTCACACGCGGACGACTCTCCAACCCACCTCTTAACCCTGACCCCCCAGCACACATGCTTCCTGTTTGCTGATTTTTCTTTTAAGCCTCTCGTCTTACAAGCAGTGTGTGCTCTTGGTAGAGAAGAACTGAAACATAAGACACAGTGAAAGGGCAGCCGGACCGTGACCGCTTCGCGCGAGCAGACCAGCCTTAATCGTACGACACTCTACAGGGCCAGAGTCCCAGGGAGTGCGTGCTATTCGTTAACATGCTGTTTTTAAGTATTTTCTATGGTTCATAGATTATTTTGTCTATAATATCCCACTAGATGGTTTCGGGGGAGGAAAGGCGAGGAGATGCTCTGGTTTTCTCTGTGTCTGTTTCCTCTGGGCTATAGGCAACATCCTGCAACGGGCATCTGTGTGCAGAATGATTTTTTTGTCTATTCCGGGTCGAAGTGCATAATGAATCTTCTGTCTTGGGCTTGACAAGCGTGCACATATTACCAAGGCCTCCCATCCCCGCAGGGCGCCGCTCAGTGGAGGCCTACTGCGCCGCTGTCGGTACTCTCCTTTCATCCCACCTGCCGCCAGGACGCATCTGCTGGGCGCCGAGGGACCCTCTCCGGGCGAACGTTTTCAGGATGAAGCTGCTCACCTTCCCTCCACCCCTGACTGCTTGTCCTGCACCTGTTGCCATGACTGGGAGCGTCACCAGCCAGCCAGTGTAGAAGCCGGGACCGTGGCGGCGTCTCCGCCTCAGATCTTTCTGACCCTCCACGTCCGTGAGAACAAGGTCCCGCCCCGAGCCTGAGTCTGCCCCCCCTCTCATTCATGCGGCCCCCCGGGGTTCAAGGACTCCTTCACTCCTGACCGGGCTATTCTAAACGTTCCTGAGTTTCTACGTTGCATAACTAGCACACGCTCAGGGAAATGTGCTGAGCCCTGAAGTAGAAAGAAAAGAAATCGCCGAGCGCCTGGCGACTTGGCAGCTCCCACTGAGCAGGTGGTGCCGCCCTAGGATGTCTCCCGCACGTGATTTTGTCACATTGGTCGTGATCAGCCCACATCGCTTCTCTATTCTGCTTCTTCTTTGATCGGAGCCCGACAATTTTCTAAGAGTATGAAAGATTCTTAGTGACTTTTGAATGTCTAATGTTTTCCTAATAATCCACGAAGTGAATGTGCCACGGTTTCATAACGATCCCCCTAACTCTTCAGCATTTTAATGAACATCGCGCCGAAACCGGTTTGGCTCAGTGGATAGAGCGTCGGCCTGCGGACTGAGGGGTCCCGGGTTCGATTCCGGTCAAGGGCATGTACCTGGGTTGCGGGCACATCCCCAGTAGGAGATGTGCAGGAGGCAGCTGATCGATGTTTCTCTCCCATCGATGTTTCTGACTCTCTATCTCTCTCCTTTCCTCTCTGTAAAAAATCAATAAAATATATTTTAAAAAAAAATGAACATCGCTGTGCATAAAGCTCTTTGAAGAGATTCAGTGGTTTCCTTAGGATCCACTCCCAGAAATGGGATTGCTCCGTGGGTCTATAAACACCTTAGAGATTAGCCGTTTCTATCATTTCTCCTCAGCTCGGCCATGTTCCGTGAACATAGAGGGTCCTGTCATTTCCCTCCCGGGAACACTCCTGGTGCGGCTGGTCGCTCACACCCTACACCCCCGAAGCCCCTGAGCTGCCTTCTAAGACCTTCCACACACAAACCCCCTCCACTCCGGCAGCCTGGCTTCCAGTTCGACCACAGCATTCCTCATTCTCCAAATATTCACCTCTGTGACTTCGTTCCTATCTGTAGACATCCTTACCCAGACTACCCCCCCCCTTTTCTTTTGACTTTTAAAACTTTATTTTTTAAGAGTCATTTTAGATGCGCAGGACAATTGACTAGAAAGCACGGAGATTTCTCATTTCTCCCCGCCAGCACACATGCCCAGCCTCCTCATCAACACTCCTCACCAGAGGGGACGTTCCTTACAATTGACGAACCTCACGGACACATCATAGTCACTCAAACACCGCAGTTTACCCCACGGCTCACGCTTGGTGCTGTACGTTCTGTGTGTTCGGACACATTTATAATCACCTACATCTGCCATTATAGTGTCATACAAGATATGTACACTCCTCTACCCCCGGCAACCACTGATACCTCTACTATCTCCACGGTTTTTTCTTTTCCAGAATGTTGTGTAATCGGAGGCATGCAGGATGTAGCCTTTACAGATGGGCTTTTCTCACTGAGCACTAGTGAGTTAAGATTCCAACATGTCTTTCCAGAGCTGACTAATGTTCCCTTGTCTTAATGGGCCACAGTTTATCCATTTCTCCGCTGAAAGATATCCTGGTTGCTCTCAGGTTTGGGCAATTCTGAATAAAACTGCTATAAGCATCAGTGTGCGGGTTTGCCTGTGGACGTAAGTTTTCAACTCATTGGGGCAAATATCAAAAGATTGCTGGATCATATGACAAGAGTTCTGCTCAGTGCGGAAGGGAGAAAAGTGGCTGCAGCATTGGCATTCCCACCGCAGGGGTAGGGGTCCCTGCTGCTCCACACCCCTGCCCACGGGCAGCGTTGTCAGCGTTTGGGTCTTGGCCTTTCTGAGAGGTGTGTGGTGGGTATTTCGCTGTGAAGATGCGTTTCCATGATGATGTAAGACGTGGATCACCTTTTCACGTGCTCGTGTGCCAGTGTACACCTTCTTTGGTGAGGTGTGTGTTCGGGTCTTTGGTCCATTTTGTAATCAGGTTGCTTTCTTATTGTTGAGTTTTAAGAGTCTTCTGTGTATTTTGGGCTGCAGTCCTTTATCAGATGTGCCTTTTGCAAATAATTTCTCCCAATCTGTGGCTTGTTTCCCAATGATCTTGACATTGTCTTTTGCAGAGAGTAAGTTTTTAATTTTAACTCTACCATATCAATATTTATATCTGTGCCTTTGGTCTTGTATCTAAAAAGTCATCGCCACACCCAAAGTCATCTAGGATTTCTCCTGTGTTATTTTCTAGGAGTTTTCTAAGTTTTGCATTTTACATATAGGTCCATGATCAATTTTGAGCAAATTTTGGTGAAGTGTGTAAGTCTGTTTATTTATTTATTTTTTAAAATACATTTTATTGATTTTTTCACAGAGAAGAAGGGATAGGGATAGAGAGTTAGTAACATCGATGAGAAAGAAACATTGATCAGCTGCCTCCTGCACACCCCCTACTGGGGATGTGCCCGCAACCAAGGTACATGCCCTTGACCGGAATAGAACCTGGGACCCTTCAGTCTGCAGACCGACACCCTATCCACT
Source organism: Myotis daubentonii (assembly GCF_963259705.1). NCBI lineage: Eukaryota > Metazoa > Chordata > Mammalia > Chiroptera > Vespertilionidae > Myotis > Myotis daubentonii. Next base: position 2,751,850 of record NC_081845.1, read on the forward strand.
GAGCCAAACTGGTTAGGCCTGTAAATCTGTTTAGATTCTTTTTTTTTTTTTTTTTTACATGTGGATGACCAGCACCTTTGTTGGAGAGATTATTTTTGTTCCATTGTATTGCCTTTGCTTCTTTGTCAAAGATTAGCTGACTATATTTACGAGTTTATTCTGTTTCACTGATCTATTTGTCCTTTCACCAATATCACGCTGTCTTTCATTGCATCTTTGGAGTAACTGACAGTGAGTAGCATCAATCCTCTGTCTTTGTTCTTCTCCTTCAATATGGTGTTGACTATTCTGGGGATTTGCCTCTCTATACAAACTATATTTTTTTAAAATATACTTTTTTATTGATTTCAGAGAGGAAGGAAGAGGGAGAAAGAAATAGAAACATCAAGGATGAGAGAGAATCATTGATTGGTTGCCTCCTGCAAGCCGCCTACTAGGGATCTAGCCCGCAACCTGAGCATGTACCCTGACAGGGACTCAACCATGACCTCCTAATTCATAGGTCAATGCTCAACCACTGAGCCACCCTGGCTGGGCTCTATACAAACTTTAGAATCAGTCTATTGATATACATAAAACAACTTGCTGGGATTTTGATTGAAATTCCATTGCATCTATAGGTCAATTTTGGAAGAACTGCCAATATTAATTCTTTCTATCCATGAACATGAAATATCTCTTCATTTATTTGGCTCTTCTTGATTTTGTTCAACAGAGTTTTATAGTTTCCCTTATATAGATCATGTACATATGTTGTTACATTTATACATAAGCATTGACTTTTCTAGGAGCTATTCCATTCTTTAATTTATACAGTTAAATCTGTACTTTCAAGCCTAATCTATCTTGTAAGTCAAGTTAACCCTAAATTGTTCAATTTAAAAATAATTGTTCCCTATTCCTTCTTTCTATTCTCATGATAGTATATATATATATATATATATATATATATATATATATATATATATGCAAATGCCACCATTTTTGCTTTACAGTTTACTATGGGAAAATATAATGAGCATTTTTAAAAGGCAAAACCATATGCTACTACTATTTGTGTCATACGTCGTGTCTTCCACACTAAGTGTTGCTTAGCAATGTTTATGAAGCTATATTTAGTTGAACCAATGCAAGTTCAACAAAGTCAGATCTTAGATGAGCTAAGTACCCTTTTAGACTTAGTTTTTTCTCTGTGGGGTAAGGAGATAAAAACAGTATTTCCTTATTGTATTTCACGGAGTGTTTCTAAAATGAAGAATTACTCAAATATGAATATGTCCAGAGATTCTAAACAAACAAGCAAACAAATGAGCGTATAAAATCAGGGTGTTATTATTTTCCCTTCATTTATAATCGACTTCTGAACCTACCTTATTTGATCCTGATAGAAAAACATCCTGATCGCATCTAACTGAAGTGTTTTCTTAATATAAGGCAAGAGAGCAATTAGGTCTCAACTGCCTTGCTTAAAAGGAATAAAAATGTTTCATGTTTATTTTTCAGAGAGTAGGTAACACAATAGGAAATTTATTGGATAATATTAGGCATAAACTTGTGACAATGGCCTAATGGGGTGAAATATATATGCAATCTCATTAAAATTATGCCAGTAATTACACTGGTGTGTGTGTGTGTGTGTGTATGTGTGTGTGTGTGTGTGTGTGTGTGTGTTTCACATAACCATGATGAGCACCACTAGTACTGGGAAAACCTTGAACTTTCTTAATTTTTAGCATAATGAATTTGTTGAATAAAATAAACTAATATATTGACCGACTACTATTAAATGCCACCATTAAACTATAAATTTCTAAACCTCTAAGACCTTGATTCTTTCTAAATGTAAATTCTTAGCAGTTTCTTATCCTTTTGTTAATTTTTAAGTTTTATTTTTCTGATCTGAATATATTTATCATTTTTAGTTTGTAAAGACCCATGGTGGGCCCTGGCCAGCGTGGATCAGTAGTTGGAGCATCATCTTGTGCACCAGAAGGCCACCGGTTCGACTCCTGGTCACATCCCCAGGTTGTGGGTTGGATCCCCAGGCAGGGTGCAGACATGAGGCAATGGGATCAATGTTTCCCTCTCACACTGATGTTTCTCTCTCACTCTCCCCACTCCCTTCCTCTCTCTCTAAAATCAATAAAAACATACATTTTAAAAAAAACGATTTCTCACTTAAGGTAAAGCCAAAACCAATTCATATCACATATAAAATTATATTAAAACTTCAAATGCCTAAGCAACAGAAGTACATTAAACAATGTAAAAGTAATTGTAATATATTACCACCATTTAAAAGGGGCTAATAGATAGAACAGGGAAAACAGCTCACTATTCTTTTATTAAGTAGATACCATTTACTAGAATCACCTGGAGCAGGGGGCAACTGGAAAGCGAGAGGTGAGAACTAAGAACTATGGACTGTTGTGTAGATTGACCAACACCCGTTTGTACGGAGGAAGCAAAACTGCAGTAGAAAACTCCAAACCCGAAATGCCATCTGCTTCAGGTTCCCATGGTCGTTAGCGCAAAATCCATTCGGGTGACATTTATTGGGAGCGAACTACTTGTTGCAAGACCCTGCACTAGGTGCTACGGCAGATTCAGAGTGATCATGGCATGAGTCCTGCCTTCAAGGACCTACAAGGCCAGTAGATGACATAAGACATCTACAGGATTAACCCTAACATTACAGACATATATACACTAGGAAATGTAATGTAAATAAAAAAAGAGGGCTCTGGGGTCACAAAGATAGAGTCATTGCAGCTGATGGACTAGCAGTGCTTCTCAACCTTCCAAATGCCATGACCTTTTAATACAGTTCCTCATGTTGTGGTGACCCCCAATTTCATCGTTACCAATTGAACATAATTAAAGCATAGTCATTAATCACAAAAACAATATGTAATTATATATGTGTTTTCTGGTGGTCTTAGGCGACCACTGTGAAGGGGTTGCGACCCACAGAACGGCTGGTAGAGGAAGATTAAATTCAAGAGCAGACACTGAACTGAGTCTAGACCAGAGGTTCTCAACCTGTGGGTCGCGACCCCTTTGGGGTTGAATGACCCTTTCACAGGGGTCACCTAAGACCATCGGAAAACACATATATAATTACGTATTGTTTTTGTGATTAATCACTATGTTTTAATTATGTTCAATTTGTAACAATGAAATTGGGGGTCACCACAACATGAGGAACTATATTAAAGGGTCACGGCATTAGGAAGGTTGAGAACCACTGGTCTAGAAGAATGGGTAGAACTTAGACAGGAAGCAACAGGACAGCTGGGGGATGGGTAGTGAGAGGGGTATTTTAAGAAGAGGCAAAGGTGATGAGAGAAATAAAGCCCAGAACTTTGACTGGGTTGGACAATTACTAATGGGCTGGTTTGGAAAACTGACGTGGAAACTTGAAGAGGAAAGTAAAGGAATCTCACACTGGTGGGATTGAATTCATTTTAAATCTTTAAGAGTGAAATGCACATTCTTTCTAAGAAATCAGGTGATACTAAACACAGGTTACTATCAAAACAATGAGAAAACAGGACATAATCAAGGAATATTTATTTTCAAGGTTTTTTTTTTTCCCAATTGCTTTTAATTAAAAACAAGAAGACTTGAGAACAGGGGGCATAGAAACCTACACAGCTACACACAGTTTGTGGATTTGAGAACTTACATGCATTTGTCTGGGAGAGGAGTTTCATCCAATTTTCCTAAGGGCTCGTCACCCTTAAATGTGTTCAAGACCCACGGTTGAGAGGAAACTGGTTAGTGGAACAAAACACCATACTATCTAAATTTTCATTACTTTTTTCCTACCAAACACTGTAACTCATATTTATTTTGTCACGCTCTCTTAAAATCATCATCAATTGATTCTACCCTTTTCTCTGAATTTGAAATGTTGGCCATCCTCAGGCTGAATCCTTGGTCTTCTCATTTTATTTATCGTCTTTTTCCAAGAGCCAGCTCTTCCTTCGTTACCTGTGGTTTCAACTAACACGTAATTGCCAATTGTTCTGGACAGAATGTTTGTGCCCCCAAACTCATAGACCGAAATCCTAATCCTCACTTTGATGGCATTTGGAGGTGGGAGTGTGGGAAACCGCGTCATGAAGGTGGGCTCCTCATGAATGGAATTATACAGACGCCAGAAATGCCCCCTCCTCTCTCTGCTCAGCACCATGTAGGACACCCGCCTGCAGGCCCCCTGACCATGGCCTTCCCAGCTTCCGGGGCTGAGAGAAATGGACGTTTGCTGTCTCAGTCCCCAGTCCCTGGTAGTTGTAGCAGCCTGAGCTACAGACCAGTTTCCGTGTCTACGAACCTGGCTCTCGGTCTCCTTCTCACCTCCACGCTGTTACTACCTATTTCTTTCCGCTCGATTTCTCAATCTGATGCCTCACTGCTGTTTAATTTCAATACTTTAAACCCTAAATTATCTTTATGCACAATCTGTTCATCTTCCGGATTCTTGCAATAGTTACTGACAGCAACTTCCACCAAGTCATTCAGTCTGGAAACCTGGTCTGCCTCCCACTCCTGCCCCTATGCCCTCAACTCCAGCCAGTTATCACATCCTGTCAACCCCACGGAAAACCCGCTCTCCAGCGCCTCTCCATCGCTCACCCAGGACACATCTGTTTTACTCTGTCCTCACGGCTGCGCTTGTCCGCACCTTCCGGCTTTATTCCGCTTCTGTCCAGCCTTAGAATTGTCCCCAAAGTTATTTTGTGAAAACACAAAATAATTCTCCTCCTCCTGTTTAAAAATCTCTAATGGCTCTTTAAACCTTCAAAGAAAATTTAAATTTTAAAACTGGGACACAATGCCTTCTGCTGCCGCTTCTCACCGCAGTAAGTTCCTCACTGCCTCGTGGTTTCAGGATTTCTCAGACACACACTGGCTCTTCTTCATCTTTATGTCTTCCCTCAGCCTGCCCCACACAGCGCTGGCTTTCCTACACAGCTCCATGCGTCAGATCCGGCCTCAGAAACCCAGTCTTCTGCAGCTCCTGGCCCACCCTGCAGACACATGACCCCGTCTGTCCTCACTGCATTTGAATACACTCCTTTGTAGTCACAACAGCACTCAGAAGGTCTGCATTTAATAATACTTGTGGAGGAAGGAAGGAAGAAGGAGGAAGGAAGGAAGGAAGGAAGGAAGGAAGGAAGGAAGGAAGGAAGGAAGGAAGGAAGGTCTGAAGATTTTACTTGAATTGAACTGTTTTAGAACCACCTATTTCTAAGACAGCGCTGAATCAATAAAACATGCTGAGGTGATTAATACGGATAAACTAAACAAAGCAAATTTTTAATATACAAAAACTGTGGAACAGAATTGAGAGGAAAAAAAATGAATAATTGTGCTGTGTGTCAGCAAACTTATCTTCAGTGAAAGTGGTGTAGAGGGCAAAAAAATAAATGGAAATGCTGAAGTAAGACATGAAAAATGAGCATGGTGCTTTGTGCTTTGTAAACACTTCATTGTATTTAAAGTGTAAAACAAAACACGAGGAGTCGATATCCTGCACAAGTGAGCAGTGGAGGGCAGGTGACCGATTGTCTCGCGTAGCTCTGTAGCGCTTATTGCAATTCCACCATGTGTTTTAAGACACGTCTTCAATGTCGGTGGTTGTAACACATGCTCCTCATTTTTCAGACATTGGGGCACAGTCATACTTACACTGTCAGGCTCTAATTATGACGAAGATAATTAAGCTCAGATCACAGGAGCGATGTGCGTGAAGGTGGCCAGGTGCCTCTGTAACTTCAGTGACCATCTGTTGGCCTGTGGCCCCCAAATGAATGTGTATCTGCAGTGTCTCCCTCACGTGGGCTGAGTGTCTGGACAGGTTGCCAGGCACGCTCCAGACAAGCCAGCAGGGGCATGTGGCAGAGTCGGCTCAGCTTGCCGTGGGGACACGCTTGACCTTCCGCCCATCGGCGTATTCTCTCTACGCTTTCAGACACACCTTGAGGACCCGTGAGCTCACTCCCTTCTGTAGGACTGGGTCCCCTCCGCAGGCCACGGCGAAGCGGACATTGTTACTGAGCCCTAGGTGGCTGGAGTGGCTTATACATGGGCTTTGGAGGGAGGTGACGGCTGGGCTCAGGCCCCACTCAACACTGGCCTGTAGGATGTGCAAGTGACTCCATCTCTCTGTGACTCAGTTTTATTGTCTGTAAAATGGAGCTAATAATAATGTCTACCTCATAAGGCTGTTCTTGTGAGGAGTAAACATAAACCATTAGATAAGGGTTAGCTATTACTGACAGCATCATCACTATTGCTGAAGGAAGGAGAAGGTACATTGGTCGGAAATGAGCAAAAGGCCGAAAATTCTATGTAACAACTAATCCGTTGATTTTGTGAAACCCCGTTTGTGTGGAATGTTCTCGGTGGTGTATAATAGGTATATACCACCTTCCAGAAGAAACCTGGTCACCAAATAAATCATTTTAAATGAAGTGGGTGAGCTCACAGGCTTTAAAGTTCTCTAAGGAAATATAAAAAGCAGAAAAATCTGTGATAACAGTAACATTAATTTTCAAGTCTAAAATTGTATATTGGTTTTCTTAAAGTTCAATAACAGTGACATGCTGCTGTATTTCTCAGAACTTTGGTGTTCTATTTTGGATTCTTGTGGGAAAGCATGTACTAGCAGCATGTTCTTTTTTGAAATTTCGAGAGGGAAATGGCTTGCTATTGATTACACCCTGCACCCCTGTCATCACAGAGGAGCCCATGGGGCACCCCTGCATTTGCAGTGAGAAACGGTTACATTGGAGCTGAAATGCTCACACGGGCTCCATTACGTGCCTGATTATCTACAGAAGATGAGTCTTTGCATGCGCACACACACATACACACAGAGACACACACACAGACACACACACAGACACACAGACATAGACACATACATAGACATCCTGACCTGCCCCCGCATCCTCACCTGCCCCCGCATCGCATCGGGGGCAGAGCCCTCAGGACCACGCAGCACGGAGCAGGAGGAACGCCGATGGGTCGGGGAACCGTGGGCCCGGGCACAGACAGAGGGAGACCGGCCTTCCTGCAGGGGCTCAGAGGGCGGATGTGCTTGCAGCGGGGGGCTCTCTCCTGACCCGCCTTTGCCAGCGAAAGGCTGACCCCGGGGGTGCACACCTCTGGGATTCGGGTCCGATTCGGGGGGAGGCGTCCAGTACGGGACCCGGCACCCCCAGGATGGTGACGGCGGGACTCCAGGCGGCACCCCTTCCGTGTTGCCGAGGGGCGGGCGCCTTTCCCTGGGGTTCTCCATCTCTGAGCGTGGCCTCAGGGCGCACAGGCTGACCACAGGGCTGGAGGCCCGCGCGTTGCCAAGGGCAGGCCGCGGCCCGGGAGGAGGTGGCAGGAGGCTCCTCAAAGCATCAGGGGCCCAAGCGCCTCTCATCCCGCTGCTCGGGGTCCCGCCTTTAGGGCCCCGCCTCTGCGCCCCGAGGCCTCCGGGGCCGTGTGCCGAGGACAAGCCATGGCCAAGGCGAGAGGTGGCAGTGAGGGCAGCTCGGCCCCCACATGGCTCTGAGGTCAGGAAAGCGGGGCCGCAAGGGGGTGGCGACGACCCAAACCCCCCGGGGCTGAGGGTGGCCTAGGAGGGTGCCCCCGCCTCCCTGGACTCGCAGGCCTGGGGACCGAGGCCTCGGGGCACCCGCTGACCCGCTGCCAGGCGGCCCCTGTGACCATCCCGCCAACGATGCCGGCTGGTGGCAGGGGGTGACAGTCACATTGTGTTTTATGTTGTAATTTCTACCTGTTGGGACCCGAGCTGTGGCAGGACGCGTCTCATTCCTTCGATTTATGGTGTCAGCAGCGGGATTAATGACGGCGACTCCCATCGAGCTGCCGGCCACTCTCCCAGATCACAGGCCGCGAGGAGCCCCCAGGCGCTGTGGGTTCTTGCAGAGACAGTGAGCGGAGGCGTCTCCCCACCGGTTCCCGCGGGGCAGGGCGGGGGTGGCCCTCCCGGCGCAGGACGGGCTGGGGGGGGGGGGAGTCCTGGGGGCAGCAAGGGCTGTGGAGCCGGGGAGACATGGTGGTGCTCGTGGCACACGGGGGCAGTGGGCTCCTCACTGGGAGCTGAGATTCTCGCCGCAGGAGGCGACAGGGGCCAGGCGGTGAGATGAGCCGGGGACAGTGAACACGCAGGCTGCTCGCGACGGCGCGAGGGGCAGGAAGGAGAGGGGCGGGGTAACCCGTTTCCTGTCTTGCACACCCGACCAGCTCAGGAATAAACAGCTTCACATTCAAGTTCTTACGATGGAAATAGACCACATATCACTCCAGGGACTACGAGCTCATGTGCCTCTGTCTGTGTCCAACTTAAATTCAGGGAACAAGTCAGTCAGCGGTCAGGCCCTGGCCCACTACTTGCTTCTACGTTTTCTATTCACGTGTTAACTGCGGCCTCAGGCTTTCTTTGCTGGGAAGGCCACGTTCTTGTGTCCTGTCATTTGATTGGCAGTTGGGTAACGATGTCTCCCCACCCACTCGCGTCCTTCATTCCTAGGCGCCTGTCACATCGGGACCTCGATGACTTGATGTGTCCAGGAGAGCAGGATGTGCACGCGGACACGCGCATCCTCTGACCCTGTTTGGTCTGACAGCACACACGTGCCTCCCGAAGGACGTGCTGCCGTGCCCCTGCCTGTGGCCCCGGGAGGAACTGCCCCGTCTCACTCAATGTCTCGTTAATCCTCACCGTCTCAGCGAGGAGGAGGGGCGCGCAGCTCCTCTGTGCTGACAATACTCTTAGCGAGGCGGGTTGCAGAGCGGCCTCCTCCCAATCTTATCAGATACACTTCAGGCTCACGCACACGCGGGAAAGTTTAATTTCCGATGGTCCGTGCTGCTGTGTGAAGGCGAGCCACATGGATAATCCCGCACGGTCATGGGCCCCAGTTTGCTGGGCTTGATAACACGGTGAGAGAGACACGCTGAGCAGCAGGGCGGAGACGTGGCACTGGCCCCTTCTTGCTTCGGTCTGCGGGTCCGGGCCAGGCGCTGCCACCACACAGGCAACCCCAGGCCAGAACCAGAGAGTGAGCATCATCTTTAGCGATACTGGTGAAGAGCATCCAGTGTTTGAGGGGAAGAATCTATATATATAAAAGCCTAAACAGCCGTTAGGACCAGTCAACTGGTCGACCAGTTGCTATGACATGCACTGACCACCAGGGGGCAGACACAACACAGGAGCTGCCCCCTGGTGGTCAGTGCACTCCCACAGCAGGAGCACTGCTCAGCCAGAAGCCGGCTCACAGCTGGTGAGCGCAGCTGCGGCGTGACCCTCTCCTGCCTCCGCCTCCGTGGCAGTGCTAGAGCGGCAGTGGTGGCAGCAGGCACAGCGAAGCTGGGATGAGTGGCGGCGGAGCTGCACCTGGCCCCAGCTGGGGCTCCTCCCTGGGCACCTGCCGCTTCAGCATTGCTACCCCCCCCTCCCCCCCACCCCACAAGGGATCCTGGATTGCGAAAGGGCGCAGGACAGGCTGAGGGCTGAGGGACACCACCTGTGCAGGCATCCGTGCACTGGGCCTCTAGTATACAATAATTTTAATACAAACAGCATGATTTATTTTGCAAAACATGCATTAATATCCCATTTCAATTTTAATTTCTGATGGGCTTTTCTTCACAGACCCATTATTGAAGAAGGCTTTTGTATTGCTAAGAAAAGCAACATTTTCGGATGCAAAGAAACAGGTCATTAAAAAGAGCAAGTTCCCCAGCATCCCACAGAAATGCACTGACCAAGCCTGGATGTAATGGGAGTGTGAAGACCAGTGGGCAGATGTGTTACACTCGTCCGTACGAAATCATTACACAATGCTCGGAACAGCTTAACTTCCCATGATGCACTTTTAGATTGTCATGGAAGATGCTAGTGTAAGAATTCAGAAATAAGACAGACCACAGACCTCACGCATTTGATACCGGAAATGGTTATTTTGCATGTTTTTCCAGCTTTGGTACCGGAACTGCTCCCAGGTGTCCTCTGGCAAAATACCTGCTTCTTCGTTTCAAACCCCAAACAGGAAGCATGAGAGCCCTGCGCCTTCGGAGCAGTAAACCGTGCAGGGAGGGGGAGCTCATGACGACCATCAAGCGCAAGGGCACCAATTACAGAGGCCAGGCTCGCGGGCCCGGGGCTGGCTCTGGCATGTTTATTTGTTTGCATGTCTCTGACCACTGTGCAATTTCCATACCCTTTGATGTAATTATACAAACTCCTGACCCTGATGAGCCAGACACACATATACCAATAAAATACCACTGGTGCATTCATGACTGTCTTCCTACCTGGAGCAATTCACAAAACCTTATAAGAGGCTACATAGCAACCAAATATTAAAAACACAGCATTCCCTCCATTAAAATACGGACCACGCGCCTCTGCCCCGAGGCCCTGAGGCACTTAGTTCCTAGTCTCTGCCCCGGTCTGTTCCGATTCCTCGTCTCTGACTCTTGGGGAGCTGCTCCTAAGGGCAGTGCGCTCCCGCACCCCCACCCCACGCCGGCTGAGTCCCCAGCACCTCCAGCTGCAGCCCCTGCCCCAGGGGACACACCTCCCAGGCACAGCCCAGCAGCCCGTCCTGCCACCCCCCGGAGGAGCGAAGACAGGTCAAGGTGTACAAAGACCTTTCTTCCCAAACCGCCTTCTCTCCCCTTCTTCCTCGATGCAGGTGGCCTGGTGGCTTCTCTGCAGGTGACGTTGACTGTGGCTTCCTTCTCCTGAGAGCTGCGTTTGACCTTCGAACGCATTCAGGTCCAAGTTCAAAGAAGTGCCATGCAACTAACCTGCTTGCAGACCTCAGAGGTCCAGCGGAGTCTGCTGACCAGCCAAGCCCTTCCCTCTGCCACCGGTGGTCACAAACCGCTCCAGGCACCCCTCAGGACAGAGGCCCCCCTCCTCCCCGAAGCAGTTCCTAGACCATGTCTCTCAGGGAAAGTGCCAACGATGAACACAAAAGCAGGCGCATGCGGCCTCATTAATTTAATATTTTTGTGATTATCATTTCCCATAAAAATAGCTCAAAGTAACCAGCTTGTGCGCCGAAGATTTCGCTGAGCGTGAACGCGTTTTCTCTTCAGAGAAACTCACTGGTTTCATAGATGAGAGGAGTGAGCTGTGATGGGGGTGACTGATCTGCTCAGTGAGCTCGCTTGTCAGTGGCGGAGCTGGGCTGTGACTCGGGCAGACCCTGCGGGCCGGGTTGGACCCACCGATACATTCCCGGCCCTGCCGTCACTGCCTGGCGTTCTGAAACGGCAGTCTGCTGGTGGACGTCGGCTGTGTTAGTTGTTCATTCTCTAACCCCCGGTGAACAGGGAGGCAGCGTTCCGGGTGCTCCCGGCAAGAGGTCGCACTAGGCTCAGTGGCTGACACGGAGGGGGAGCCAGGAGTCGTCTCCCCAAGGGAACTACTCCCGAGGCTGGAAGCGGGCGATCAAGGTGCTGCGTGTGGCGTCAACGCTGTCACTGACCGAGTGCAACCGCGATGAGGTATAGTGGGACATACATGCAGAAACATGCAGGCCAATGAGGTACAGTGGGACATACATGCAGAAACATGCAGGCCAATGAGGTACAGTGGGACATACATGCAGAAACGCACAGGCCGATGAGGTATAGTGGGACATACATGCAGAAACATGCAGGCCGATGAGGTATAGTGGGGACATACATGCAGAAACGCGCAGGCCGATGAGGTAGAGTGGGACATACATGCAGAAACGCGCAGGCCGATGAGGCATAGTGGGACATACATGCAGAAACATGCAGGCCGATGAGGTATAGTGGGGACATATATGCAGAAACATGCAGGCCTGCATAGCGCTCGGGCACCCTGAGCACCCTCGGGGACTGTGGATGTCAAGGTCAGGAAAAGTCATTTAAAGTCCATAAAAGTATGTATGTGTACATACATGACTATTTGAGCACATAGGTCTCTATCTCTATACACACACCCTGGTGCACGCATGTTAAATGGGAATCGGAGCACTTCCGCTTTATTCCGTGTCGCCTCGGCCCTATTGTCTGAGCTGGAGTTCCCGCACAAGCTGGCTGTGCCCGTGAGAGCTTTAACGGCTGGCGTCGTGCGGTGGGGTGAGGAGCCCGCGTTCTGATATAATCGCTTCCCGGGACTGAGCATCTCTGAATAACTGATACAATCGCTTCCCGGGAAAGCGTTTGTTACCGAGAATCAGTCGCTAGAAACGGCATTCACGGAGGAGACGCGATCTTTCATGCTTAAACCCCCCACCCCCGCCCGTCTTCGCTGCCCACGCAGGCGACCAAGGGGTTTCCTGAGCAGTTTATGAGAGGACCTGCCTTCCTCCCGGTGACATGCCCCCCCACTGAGCCACCCGCACTCCCCGACACCTTCAGGTCCCGCAGCAAACGGGGGCATTGGAACGAACGCTCTCAGCGGAGGGTGTCCGCCCGGGAGGGAGGCGGAGCGCTGGGCCCAGAGTGGATGTGCCTGGGGCGTGCGGGCGGCCGTGCTGTCCGCCTCCTCCCCGGACGGTCCTACCTCCCGACACCGGCTGAGCCTCCCGCCAGCCATGCTAGTCCCGCCTCCAGAAGAAACGATGCCAACATCGTCCTCAGAGAAGCAAGCTCCCGCCTCTTCCACCTGGAAAGGTCTCCTAGCTGCTCATCGAGACCGGCCCGGGGTCGCAGCACCAAAGACGTGCGTGGTCTCTGCTTTGGAGGGACTGGCGGCCAGTGAGGCCGCTGGGCGTGGGGCGGGGTACAGATCACTGCCGGCTGCAGGGGCCGGGGTGAGGGGCCGGGGTGAGGCGGGGCGCACAGGAGACAAGGTGTTAAACGGGGTGGGGATGGAATGGGGTTCCTGGAAGGGGCGCTGGCCCTGGCCTGCACAGAGGGAGAGGCAGGGCTTCATCCCACGCGTGGAAGGGGAAGGGGAAGGGGAACTGGGGACAGACAAGACTGAGCAGCATGCAGACCTCGCTGGCTCAGGACGTGGGAGAGATTTGTGGCTGGAGCCTGAGACTCCCGCTCAGGAGACGCCGTGGGAGGGAGACGGAGAGGCGGGCGGGGCGCACACTGCCCTGGGTGCTCCACGCGGGGCTGGGCTTGGCCTTGAGCCAGGGTCTAGGGCATGTAAAGGAGGGTCCACCCCCAGGCCCCCATGCCAGGGAAGCGCCTGGCTCAGGGCCAGGCTGGTTGGCGGGGCAGTGAAGGCAGGACCCCAGGGAGGTGGGTAGGAAGGGGCAGTGAAGGAAGGTGGACACTCAGGTGGGCTCGAGGCCACCGGCTTGGGTGCCCGGGCAGAAGGGAGTGCTTCCCACCAAAATGGGGGCATGAGAAGATCAGATGTGGGTGAGGGCCTGGCGGACTCAGGGGTGGGGAAGGGCCAGGAGAAGAGGAGGCATTTGGTGCTGGAGGGTGGAGTTCAAGGTGCCCTGCAACACTGGGTCACCCTCCACTGTGTCCCCATGGCTCCGAGGACCAGCTGAGTCCTTACTGCAGCCTGTGAGGCCTGAGGCATCTGTCCCACGACGCTGCTGACCACCCCGCTGCTCTCTGGCCACTGCCTTCCTCCAGGGCACGGCCTCTGTGCTCCCTGTGGAACATACCAGACTCTGCTCCAGCCCCTGGCCAGGCTCCTCTGGGGCGGCCCTTCCCCCTGGAGCGCCCTCTGGTGGACGCCCTCCTGGCCTGCAGCTTGACATCACCTCGGTGGGGTGGTCCCTCATCACCTAGTGATGCTAGGACCCACACCCCGCCCATCTCCTTCCCCGATTGATCTTTTGGCAATGACTGCCTTCCAATACATGCCGTAACATACTTCCACATGCCTAGGCTTCATAAACAAAGGGTGTTGACCATTTTGTTCACTGTTGACACCTGTGTCAAGACAACATCCGACATGTTGCAAGTATGAAGCAAATGCTTGTCAAGTGAGTGGATTAGTGTGTAAAGCAAAACAGCGCGGTGGCCATGGGGAGGGGGGCAGAGGACGCGAAGGGCTTGGGAGGAGGGGTACGGGCACGGCCCAGGAGTGCGGGGACTCCAGCGTTCCTTTCGGGAATTATCCATGGGCCTCTGTGGGCAGCAATCTGTCATACAAATGAGATACGTTGTGAAAATTCCTTAACTGGGCCATTTTAAAAATGGGTTTTTAAATGAATATTTAAATATTAATATGGGACATCAATATTTGAAACTCATTCGTTTTTATAAAACAGAGTTAATCTTAAGTTTCAAAACCTTTTTCTGGCTAGATTTGCAAGGCATGCCACCAAAGCGCCAGCCATGCCATGAGTCACACTCATCTAATTAGTGACGGTTTACTTTTATTCATTTATTTTATTTGCTTAAAATTTCGGAGGATATCTAGGTGATTCGGTCAAAAATCTAATTGTCCTCAGGGTGTCGGTGGCTTTCCCTTCTCCCTAGTGCATAAGTGTGTTTTATAGCACCAGCAAACGCGTGTGGTGCCTTTAATAATAAAGTTAAAGCATCATTGAAAGGCACTTCGTCTTGCTTTCCCTTACACCCCAGTATCGTCTGTTTCCCGGAGAATGGTGGTGGCCCACTGCCCGCTTGCTCTGTCTGTCTGTCTCTGTGGATGGTTTGTAGAGCAGCCTCAGCCAGGGCCACGGTGCACATGCTGGCGCTGGGCTCGTAGCTCGGGGGAAAGAGGGGGGGGGGCAGCGGCGTGGCCCAGGCTTTCCCTGCCTCCCACGGAGCCCCGTGCCCACACCTGTGTCTACACACCCGGTGCTGTCGCCAGCCTGGTGGGTGGCAGGTCAGGAAGGAGGGAGACGGCGGAGATCTCAGGCAGAATGGAAGGACGCGGGGTGGCCCGGCCAGGCCCACCGGTGACCTCCAGGCCGCCGCCCACCCCGCTCCCCCCGGAGCCCGGAGGACGCGCCGCAGCGAGGCTTGCAGCTCTGCGAGGGGCTCCGGGCCACGAGTACATAGCGTGTCGTTTCGAGGTGGTCCCAGCAAGTAGGAGCGGACTAGTGAACAGACTTCTAGACCACCGACGGCAGGGCACTACCACCCCCGCCCGGTTACGGCCCCCCAGCCCCGCGCCCACGCAGCCGGCCCCCCAGCCCCCGCGCCCACGCGGCCGGCCCCCCAGCCCCCGCACCCACGCAGCCGGCTCCCAGCCCCCGCGCCCACGCAGCCGGCCCCCCAGCCCCCGCACCCACGCAGCCGGCCCCCCAGCCCCCGCACCCACGCAGCCGGCCCCCCAGCCCCCGCACCCACGCAGCCGGCTCCCAGCCCCCGCAGCCGGCCCCCCAGCCCCCGCACCCACGCAGCCGGCCCCCCAGCCCCCGCGCCCACACAGCCGGCTCCCAGCCCCCGCGCCCACACAGCCGGCCCCCCAGCCCCCGCACCCACGCAGCCGGCCCCCCAGCCCCCGCACCCACACAGCCGGCTCCCAGCCCCCGCACCCACGCAGCCGGCCCCCCAGCCCCCGCACCCACGCGGCCGGCTCCCCACTCTGCTTTTCCTCGTTCCTTCCCTTTCTGTCTCGCTCGCGTGCCTCGTGGCTTTAAGTGCAAACAACTCATGAAAGGCGGCGTCACAGCAGCTCCATTGTGGACCCGCGGGTTTCACACGGGGCGAGGGGGACGGTCAAGGCGCCCATATCCGAGGACCCGCAGCGCCGGCACTGCGCCCTGCTTGGTCACGCCGGCTCGCCGCTCCCTACTGTCCTCAGGGGGCATCAAGCCCGTCCTTCGCTGACAAAGGCAAAGCCGGTGACGACACGGACACTAACAGTGACCTCGCCACAGCACTGGCGCTGGGCTCGTAGCTCGGGGGAAAGAGGGGAGGGGGCAGAGGGGGCAGCGGCGTGGCCCAGGCTTTCCCTGCCTCCCACGGAGCCCCGTGCCCACACCCGTGTCTACACACCCGGTGCTGTCGCCAGCCTGGTGGGTGGCACACATTCAGTCCGATTGAAACTTCGTGGCCCATGCGCAGAAGTCGGTATTTTGTGGAAGAGCCACACTCAAGGGGCCAAAGAGCCGCATGTGGCTCGCGAGCCGCGGTTTGCCAACCACTGGACTAGAAGAACCCATTTTCGGGATTCAGGGTCAAAAAAATACAGTTGCTAAGACACTGTGTCTGCTTGATTACTCCCCGTCTCCCTCCTCTCACCTGCAAGCGTCCTGACATGAAATTTATTTTTTATTAGCTTTTTGACACGAGATTTTTATTCACCCACAGAGACTCATTTATTTCGGCACGACGCCTATCGCATAGCAGGCTTCAAAACGCGTTCAGTTAATGAGGGAATGTTAATAAGACGGTGAAGAAAATCCTCCGGATTAATTAGTGGGAACAGCACTGGACACCGGAAACGCTGCTCTAATGATCTATGTTTGAGGCCGACAGTTTGCACAGCTACAGAAATGCTGTTTACATATTTGGAGTGATTAATTCTACACTGAGAGACTAAGGGTTATTAACACACTCAGGAAGTTTCGTAGCTTTTTTCCAGCCTTTAAATCTGAGGAAGGAAGATGAAGATACGTTTATTCCCATGGCCTATGTTTCTCATGTTGACCATGAAGGTCAGGGAATTCAGGATACCTGCTGCATGTGTGTGACAGCTGAATAAGCCAGCCCTCATTCCCTTCCTTAGCGACTGAAAAGTTAGCTTATTATGCGTTAAAATAGCCCACTGCTTGGAGACCTTCAGTACCAACATGTGAGCAATGAGCGCCTAGATCAGTGATGGCGAACCTTTTGAGCTTGGCGTGTCAGCATTTTGAAAAACCCTAACTTCACTCTGGTGCCGTGTCACATATAGAAATTTTTTGATATTTGCAACCATAGTAAAACAAAGACTTATATATTTTTGATATTTATTTTATATATTTAAATGCCATCTAACAAAGAAAAATCAACCAAAAAAATGAGTTCGCGTGTCACCTCTGACACGTGTGTCAAAGGTTCGCCATCACTGGCCTAGATCAACCCGTAACTTCTTAGATGATCTGTAATCGACGATAAGTACGCACGCCTTAAAAACGAAGGTTACTTTTAATGCCCTTATCTGCAGGGAAAGCAACTACTATAGGATATTGCTTTACTCTTCAATTAGTAAACAACAACCATGTAAAAAATATTGAGGTCACAGCTATTTAGTTCTCCTATATTAAATTTTTTTATATAAAAGTTGGTGTTCGTTAACAATATTTTACCTTTATTAACCTTTATTGTTAATAGAAATTTTAAGGGTAGAATCAAAAAGCTTGTGTTATTTTCAATTTCTGTGTTTTTGCCTGTTTGAGTAGCAAAACAAAGCCACAGCCTGCATATGCCCCACACAGTCTACCAAGTTGGTAAAAAACTGAATTTATGTGAGAATAGAATGTGCCATTATTCTTTCCTATTTAATCATGGATGATTGACATTTGGCAGTGCAACAATGAGAGAGTCAGAGAGAGAGCGCGCGCAAGAGAGAGAGAGAAAGAGAGAGGGAGAGAGAGCAAGAGAGAGAGGGAGAGAGAGCGCAGGAGAGAGCGCGCTCTATCAGTCAGGTGCTATCGCTGTTCCAGACGGTTCCTGAGGAAGTTCCTTTATCCGAGTGTTGGCCTGACAGTCAGAGAATAACCTCAAGGTCATTGAAGCCCTCACATTCTTGGGAGCAATTTACCTTAAATGTTCTGTTTTCACTGGATAAAAGCTACAGTGTTATGTTGCCTTTCAGGGAAAAACAGCTCATTTTATTGAAGATTATTTTATTATCTTTATTACATTATTTTTCTTCCACGGAATCATCTACATACCATACATTTAAAGGAGGCTCTTTCTATGTCATTTAAGAGGTTAATTAAGTCTGAAAATTCGGAGTGGATGTTATTCAGTGAAAGCTTAAGAAGAATTCAAAAATATTAAAGTAATAGCAATGGCTAAAGCTGCACTTTTTGTATTATTTTCGTCGCAGCCCCTCAACTACTGTTGCTTCAGAGCCCAAAAGGGGTGGGCGGTTCTGATTAGATACAGCTTATCAGGCAAGTCTATTTTCCATGGAGGACACTCCTGGTTCTTTAAATTCAAGCAGCCAACTCCCTTGAACTCCCAGGTTTCATCACTTTAAAATATTTTTTAAAGAGCTAAATGTAGCAGGGAAAGAAATGCCATGAATTTTTGGGAGCCAAAGAGCCCACGTGGACTCCAGCCACAGGAGCAGCATTCTGTGTTTGAAATACGGGTACTTCTTGTCATTGCTGGAGACAAATTATTTCGCAAGAAAAAGTCACATATTTATCAGGAGATAGAAAACCACACAGAAACCTGAGGCTGGAAGCAGCGCGGAGAAGAGAATAAATCACCCGGAGCCCGGCTGCCGGAGCCGCCGGAGCTGATTGGGAGATGAGCCTGGCGGGGCCTCCTCTATCTGGTCCCGCTAAGCGGGGCTGTTACCTAACATGCCCCCTCGTGTAGCGGGGCCTCGCCGAGCAGGGCTATCTCCCCTGCAGATGCGATACAACAGAGCGCGGCTGTTAGTTCAACCCCGGGCCTCTCCCGGGCCCAGGCTATCAATCACGCGGGCGGTGGAATGGCTCATCCGGCTCCCTCGCCCGGTGCTGCTCGCAGGAGACGGAGAGATAAGATCAAGCTCATCTAATTTAAACTGGAGGCTGGACGTGAACTTCACTCCCGCGGAGCAGGACTATTTATCTCCCGAACCACCCACACGCCTTCCCTTTTGTTAAAGTGGTTTCTGATGGAAGATCCTTTCGGGGTATTTTGCATGAAAGAGGAGAGGATTATATTGTGAAAATGCAGGAAGCTAGGATAGCAGCAAAGGATTTCCAAGTTTGAACGCTTGAGCGGATGAAGGTGAGACACTGGATAGGGCTGTCCCCTGATGTCTGTGGGGGACTGTCTCCGGGACCCCCCACAGATGCCCAAATCCTTGGATGCTCAGGTCTCCTATAAAACCGAGTATTTGCATGTGACACCTACGCAAGCCTCCCGCACACTCATGTCGAGGTTGCTTATAACACCTACTACAAAGTACATGTGTGACATAAATAGCTATTATACTACACTAGAGGCCTGATGCATAAAATTCATGCATGGGGGGTGGGGGGGGGTCCCTCAGCCTGGACTGCACCCTCTCCAATCTGGGACATCCCTCTCTCAATCCAGAACTGATGGCTCCTAACTGCTCACCTGCCTGCCTGCCTCATCCCCCCAATCCATCTTCCTGCCTGCCTGATCGCCCCTAACCCCTCTGCCTGCCAGCCTGATCGCCCCTAACTTGACCCCTGCTGGCCTGATCACCCTAACTTGCCCCCCTGCCAGTCTGATCGCCCCTAACTTGACCCCTGCTGGCCTGACAGCCCCTAACCACCTCTGCCTTGGCCCCCCCGCCTAAGCTGCAGTCTGGCCTCCCTCTGTGGGAGGCGACCTGGCAGAACTGGTTTTCCCTGTGAGCTAGAACCAGTTCCTGATTTTCACCAAGTGGCTGACTTCTTCACTGTTGACTTCAACATGAGAGCAATGCTGCAGGGATGAGGGGTGTGGGGTCTCGGGGGGCACCCCAGGCTTTCTGGTGAGCCTTCCAAGAGCTGGGCCCTCAGAGTAAGTGAAGTGGGACAAGCCTCAAAGATTTCAGAGAGGAAGGGAGAGGGAGAGAGAGAGATAGGAACATCAGTGATGAGACAGAATCAAGGATCGGCTGCCTCCTGCACGCCCCACACTGGGGATCAAGTCCATAACCCGGGCATGTGCCCTGACCAGGAATCGAACCCTGACTTCTGGTTCATAGGTTGATGCTCAACCACTGAGCCACACTGGCTGGGCTGTCTAGGTTTTTGTTTTGGTTTTTTTTTTCTTTTTACTTAGTAGACCTTTCTGCACTGAGAGAATTTTTTTTTCCAGTGCTTATATTCAATTCCTTCCCAGATATGTTTTACAAGCTTACAAAAAATCAGTTTGGATTAAGTCCAGGATGAATGAGATATTTATAGTATTTTCCTTTCACTTATTCACAAAGAGCAAAGAGATTTGAAAAGATTGATGTGTTTTTAAAAATGAAAAAAAAAATTTGAGTAACGAACATATTTCCATACCCAGCATATTTTTAATTTGGGGAAAAGGAGGCGTGTGATTCCTGTTCACTAGCGTTTAATAATTATCTCCCCCAACTGTACCTCATATTGGAATAGGACAGGTACCAGAAATAAAAATGGTCAAAGAAAAAATAGAAATCAAAAGCATTTCCACAGAGATGAATAATGCAATTTGTTAATATTCAAAGAAGTACCTACGCCACTTTATTTTCTAAAAGAGTAAGATACGTGCTACTGCAAAGGCATTACTTCCCAGCAAGGCCTGGCCCTGGCCCAGGGGGCTCCCGTGTCTCCTAAGCTCTGGCTGAAGTGGGTTAGAATCCTCCTAAGTTATTCTCGTTGTCAACTCCAGGCGCACTCACACACACACTCACTCACACACACACTCACTCACTCACACACTCACACACTCACTCACACACACACTCACTCACATACACACTCACTCACTCACACACTCACACACACACACTCACACACACACTCATGCGCACACACACACACTCACATACACACACACACAAACACGAAAATAAGAACGTCGTGGGGAAGATGTGAGGGGTTAAAAAATAATGTTTCGTCATGGATCTACAATGCTCCAAATATATTTTAAAAATATATTTAAACTAACATGTTGAGCTGCAAGATGGTAAAAATCTGTCAGGACTGCTAAGAGAAATTCAGTTTCTATAAGCCCAGCGTGAACATTGCCCAGGGCCCTGAGTGTCCTGGACACATACAGGGTAATGGCAGGATGGAAGGCGGGTATGGCCCTGGCTGGTTGGCTCAGTGGGTAGAGCATTGGCCTTCGGATTGAAGGGTCCCCGGTTCGATTCCGGTCAAAGGCATATGCGCCGGTTTCGGACTCAATCCCCAGTGTGGGCTGTGCAGGAGGCAGCCGATCAATGATTTTCTATCATCACTGATGTTTCTATTTCTCTCTCCCGCTCCCTTCCTCTCTGAAATCAATACATATATATTTAAGAAAACAAACAGGTGTGCACACGCAAGCACATGCGAGGACAGGTGCGCACGCAGGGGGATGTCTGTATCACCCCCTGGATGGCTCTTGCCAGGACGGAGAGGGCTGTGGCTCAGGCGACTGAGGCTCCAGAATTAGTCACTCGGTGTATTTGGGGGCAGGAAGAGGAGAGGAAGGAGAGATGACTCTTAAGAAGAATTGATGTGAAAGAATGTCTACTTCTGGGTGTCCTGTATGAAACTGCTCCCAGCAAAGGCAATGTCTCTGTGAAATGCGAGAAGGAGCTGCTGGGAGGCAGCGGACAGTGCCCGGGGCATCTGGGACTCGAAAGGCCTCGATCCCAGAGAGAGGAACTGACTGCGTTCACCGTGATTTTCCTCCCGGAGCTACTTCCCCACGCGCTTCCCAGACCACGGGGCCGGCAGGAGACAGTGGCCTAGAACCGCGGTCGGCAAACTGCGGCTCGAGAGCCACTTGCGGCTCTTTGGCCCCTTGAGTGTGGCTCTTCCTAAGCCTTAGGAGGACCCTAATGAAGTTAATAACAATGTACCTACCTATATAGTTTAAGTTTAAAAAATTTGGCTCTCAAAAGGAATTTCAATCGTTGTGCTGTGATATTTGGCTCCGTTGACTAATGAGTTTGCCGACCACTGGCCTAGAACACCACGGTCTCCCTGGGCTGGGGGACTGGAATTCGGGCGACTTTGGCAACTAGGACTTTGGCTCCAAGATCCAGGAGAAAAGGGGGCCACAGCGGAGGGAGCCCAACACCCACGCCATTGCCCCCTCAGACCTCGCGTGTCCTCGGCGCCACCTGCTCGGGGGGGGGGGGGGGGGGGAGGCCTGGAGCCCGAGCCACTGCGTCTGCGGAGGCTGGAAACCTGGGCAGAGACTCACACAGCAGAGCCACGCTGCGGGTCGGGGGCGGTGGGCCTGGCACAGGATGGGGGCGCCCCAGGCTGCCTGCTGAGCCTTCCTAGGAGCCGGGCCCTCAGAGCAAGCCAAGGGGGACAAGCCTCAGGGACTCTGGTTGAGGGTCTGCCTCGTGCAGGACCGGCCCTTCAGTGCCCGCCGCTCCGGGCTCAGCATCTCTGCGGAGACATGTCTGCCGGGGCCGGCACTGCTCCAGCTTCTGACATCCCCTCAGTGGGGATCCGAGGAAACAGGGAGTCGGAAAGGGGAGAAGGAAGGGGTTGCTCCGCTCGGAACCCGGAGCTGCTGGACAGGAAGGGCCAGGCCACTCAGGGGATGGGGCAGGGGCTGCTGCACTGACACTGGGCGGGAGGGTGGCGCCCAAGGAGGCGACATGGAGACCCAGCTGGAGGCGCTGGACTCCAGGCTGCGGGTCCCGCACACACTGAGAGGCACCTGCTGACTACAGCCATCAGGAAGGTGGACCTGGCCCCGCCGGCCTGGCTCAGGGGCTGAGCGTCAACCTGTGAACCAGGAGGTCACAGTTCAGTCCCCAGTCAGGGCACAGGCCCGGGTTGCGGGCTGGGTCCCCAGTGTCGGGTCTGCAGGAGGCAGCTGCTCAATGACTCTCATCATTGATGGCTCTCTCTCTCTCCCTCTCCCCCCTTCTCTCTGAAATCAATAAAAACATATTCCATTTGTCACGCAGTCTAATTTAGAACCAGATTCCAAGCTCTCAGGCATCTCCACGTCCCGTGTGGTTCTGACAGTCCATTAACCCACTTCCCTCAGATTGCGAAGGCACAGGGATGGCCTGCGAGCCGGAGGGTCATGTGACGGCAGCTGCCATTGGCTCCCTTCGTAACACTCCACCCTGCATCACGCTCCACAAAGTCCATGGCAGACCCCCACCACCAGCAGAGGCAGGAGTATCGTGTCACCTGAGCTGCCAGGGGAGAAAGGAGGCGGCTGAGGGCTGGGCACGGAAGAGCTTTAGATGCTATTTCCACGTCTGGTGAAGAACACATTCCTGTATGGTGTTTGGTGCCATCTGGACTCAAATAGAGGGGGAAGGAGAGGTGGGGGGAGGGGGAAGGGAGAGAGGGGGAGACAGAAAGAGAGGGGAGAGAGGGAGAGAGAAAGAGAGAGGGGGGAGAGGGGGAGAGAGAGAGAGAGAGGACAGAGAGCAGCACCTACAAGAGATGGCGGACCTGAACACAGGAAAGGAGACAGCAGTCCCCGAAGCAACACCCTGCTCCGGCCTCACCTGGAGCAGAGCCAGGCTACGGAGTCGGGGTTCCTCCCCTAAACCTCCCTCTGGCCCGACTTGCCCTCTGACCCTGAGCCCCTCGGGGCTGGGCCCCTCTCCGAGCCTCGGCATAAGGATCTGTATATCAAATACCCACAGCGCCACAGCCTCCATCCAGCAGGAACACAGACATCCATTATAAAGACTGTTTATATGCGATTAGAATTAGCAACAAATTTAAATTATGGGTTTGGTTCAGCTTCATTTGAGAAAATACTCTGATATTCTAGTTTTAATTTGCTTCGATAATTTCAGAAAATATAATTACCAGTATGAACTAATTTACTGCATGGTTCCTAGTTTAAGAAAAAGACTGACAGCAGGCACTAAATAAATTTTGCAAATGAACAACTTAAATGTAACGATGGACTAAAAATATTGCTTGAATAAAGTGGAAATGAAAGCCCGGAACATAAAACATGTCCAGTGACCTCACAGATCACGCAGCAGCGTTTCCAGGCCAGTCATCAAGTGGTACGTGGCCCGGCCAGCGTGGCTCAGTGGTTGAGCATCAGCCTATGAACCTGGAGGTCATGGTTTGATTCCCCATCCGGGCACATGCCCGGGTTGCAGGCTCGATCCACAGTGTGGCGCGTTCAGGAGGCAGCCGATCCGTGATTCTCTCTCATCATTGATGTTTCTCTCTCTCTCCCCGCCTCTTCTTCCTTTTTCTGAAATCAATAAAAACATTTTTTAAAAAGGAGGTGTACATTTGTCCACGTAATTTAATTTGCAACCAAATTCTGAGTTCTCACAGCATTCTTCACATCCCGTGTTGTAGTTTCTGATAGCTGGTTAAACCATGTCTCTGTCACATGGCGATAGCTGCCATGAGCTTCCTTCACAACGCTTCACCCTGAGAGAAGAGAGCCTCCAAATGCGCACCTTTGCATTCTGCCAGCAGCTCCTAAAGGAAACGCCACAACACGGAGATGGCTTGATAGATGGTGTAGGAGACGGCACGCACATACACGGTAGCTACCATCGACCTACTCGTGTCATAAACGCATTTGTAAATATATAAAGTAAAAGGGGAGAACTGCCAAATACAGGGGAAAAGGGCAGAGAACGAGAGGAAGGAAAGGAAAGAGCTAGGAGGAGGAAGGCGGAAGTAAGACATAGAAGTCGAAAGCAAGGAGGAAGTCGGGAGGAGCGGAAGGAGAGCAGGGATGAAGAGCAGGAAGAGGGAGAGCGGGTTGAGTCTCCGCCCCTCCCTCCCCGACCTGGCCCTGGCCCTGAGCAGAGCTGGCTTGGCCTCCAGCGTGGCTATGGCTGTAGTGGCTGGAAAGCGCTGCCACGCCCTGGGCAGGGTGGGGGCGGTGTCTTCACACGGTTCCCACTTCTCGCTGCCTGGACCAGAAGCCTGGGCCCAGCGAGAGAAGGGGGCGTGTTACTGGGCGTGTGAGAATGCCAGCCCCCTCCCTGCACTGATTTGGGGGGGGTGGCAATACACCTGCGGGCCTCGGGGGCAGAGCCACCTGGACAGGGCGTGTCCTCCCTCAGGATGGAGATTGAGACTCAGACTTGACCTAGGCTAGCGTGTCAAACTCGCGGCCAGCTGCACATCTCATTTAAATGCGGCCCACTGGCCGTGAGTTTGACATGCTTGGCCTAGAGTGGCTCGTGCCATCGAGAACTTATTCCCAGGCGCGGACAGGGGGCTGCTGCTCTGACTCGTGGACAAGCTGAGATGCAGAAAGACCCCTGTTCACCAAACCCTCGGCGTCTCCCCATTCTTTCAGTGTTGGGGTTCCCTGAGGTGTACTCACAGCGCCCCCTCACCCCCGACGCCTGCACAGTCCAGAACAGCAGCCAGTAGCCACCTGTGGCCACGAGCACTGGAATGGGGTCAGCGCCACGCGCTGAGACGGCACTTTGAAGACAGCGAGCTGATAGCACTAAAAACAACGTTACCAGTTTCACATTGCCTGGCAAAATATGGCTCCTGGAGACATATGACATTTGTGGGTCATGCTATATTTCTACTAGAGGCCCAGTGCACGAATTTGTGCATGGGTGAGGTGCATCCAGCCCACCCTGATGGAGGCTAATCGGGCCGAGCCAGCATGGGGGCGGGGGGGGGAGAGGGGAGGCAGGAGGTTGGCTGCCAGCCCTGCCCCCAATTGGGGCCCCATCAGGGCCGGACCAGCTGGGGTGGGGACTGTGGGAGGTTGTGGGGGGTGGGGGGCATGATTGGGCCAGTTAGCCGCTGCAGTGCACATCATAGCAACCGGACATCCCAGTTGTTCCAATCATTCTGGTCGTTCTGTTGTTCTGATTGCTTGGCTTTTATATATATAGATTGGGCAGTGCTGCTCTCTACATGGGGTAGGAGATAATGGGAGTGAGGTTCCTCATGCACACCCTGCCCCAGGGCCTGGTCAGGCGGAGGGGGATGGACAGGGCAGGGACAGGGCAGGGGCACGGCAGGGGCAGGGCAGGGACAGGGCAAGGTCAGCCTCTGGCGTTCTTCATACAGGGACCCTCCGGGCTGCATGTCAATGGGGTGGTTTCGGCTGGGACTGTAAGAAAATGCCGAGAGTTCCTCAAACTCTCTCCCGCAGCAAGAATTTGTTTATGTGAGAACAGATTAATGTGCGTTTGTTCGTCGTTGGCTAATTACCGCAGTCTGTTCCGCAGCTTAGTTCAAAAGTCCCCGAGTGGAAATCCACGCTTCCAGTTATCCTCACGCACATAAAATATAATAGACACATTATTTTGGAAATTAGCTGTGTTTTTATGAAAGCCCTCGGCAGATATGATAGGAACAGCATTTGTTTTCACATTCCGCAGAATTTAGCAACGTGAGCTTCGTCCTCCGTTATGTGGACTGAAAACGCGCTCTAATCTAACGGTGGATGAGGACGCTACCTCTGCCCCGCCCCGGTGACGGCAGATTTCTATATGCAGGCAGGCAGGCAGGTAGGTAGATGGACACGTCGATTTACATATGGCAACTGACCAAACTGTCCACTTTAAGTTAGTGTGGTTTCCTCTAGTTCATTTACACTTCCGTGAGTCGTAAAGATTGCAGTGTGAACACACAAATAAGTCGAGACTAACATCACAGCGACCGGTACAAATGCTGCTCTCTCGCCATATTTCTTCACGAGTTTCCCATCTAAAACTGTCTGTGAAGTTGACATCTCCTCTGAGCTCAACCCCCATGGCAGCTTGCCGGTGCAGCTCGGACTATGTCACTGCGCACAGACGTGTAAGTAACGTGGGCGGTTCACGTGCTTCACATTTACAGGAGGCCTTCTCCCGTCCACATGGGCCTCACGGACACTCGCTACAGCGGCAGGCGCCGCGGGCTGGAAGCGCTGGTGAGGACGTGGGGACGCGGGAGCCGCTCCTCGGTCAGACCACCAGTTCATGGTTCCCAGGGAGCCGTCACGGTCACCCAGACACAAGAAGGCTCCTCCCAGACTTTTTGTGGCGACAAGGCGACCGGGAGTCCTTACTGGGAAAGAGAACGAGTCAACAGGGAGGGATTCGCTAGGGCATCGCCAGCAGCCAGCAGCGGCCGGGAGAGATGCTCTTAGGAGCTCGGGGAGAGCCTGCCGTGGGCACGTTCATTTCCCTCCGGGCCACGGTGCTCTCTGCTGTGAGCGGCTGACCTGCAGGGTCCACATCAACCGACTCCACTGCCCTCTGGCCCCAGCGTCACGGGCCAATGAGAGTGAGAGGCGCTCGCCCACCCACGGGGGATGGGGGGAGTGGGGAGCGAGGAGGCCGGTGTGTCCAGGTGCACACACACCTCCCCTCCTGTCGGTCATCTCGGGGCCCAGGAGTGTTCAGAGCTCAGCGGCCACCAGCCCTCGGTCACTGCATGGCCCCTTGTGTTGTGTTTTCCTCTCCTCACACCTTTGTGAATCTTTGTGAATAAACCTTCCTTGAATTATCCTGACCCTGAGAAGAATTTGACAATATCTAGGAAAGTTGAATATAGGCATTTTCTAGGACACAGAGACACCACTTCTGGTTATAAAGCTAGAGAACTGTCACATACATGTACCAGGAGAGCTCTGCATGTGCGTGTGCATGTGAGTGTGAGTGTGTGTGTGTGTGTGTGTGCGCGCGTGTGTTCTGGAAATGTCCTGAATGCAGTAGCTACTGGGCCAATTTATTTTCCCAAAGGAATCAGGACATTAGAAAAGATGCTACCAATTAAATCACTTCAATCCAATAACTCCAGGCCGCTGGCCCAGAACATTTCATTTGCTCTGGGTAATGGGAGGCAGGGAATCCATGGTTTCTAAAGTCGGAGTGGGAGTTATTTTGGGAAGAGATCACAGTCTCCTGCACTTGGGCCTGAGGTGGGATCTCGCCGCCACCTGAGCAGGCCCATTGTTCCGCCTGCAAACAGCAGCGCGCCTTATTGTGCCGATCACGCCGTGGCGCAGCTGCACGCCACGCAGAGCAGACATAAATGAATGTAAAGTGGGGCCGTTTGCTTAAAATAACTCGGTTCTGATTTTAATGGTCTCATTTAATGAAGGCAAATTGACATCAATACAGATGCACGTTATGCCTGAGAACATGTACCAGGGATCCCACTCAAAACGCTGCCCAGTGTTTTCCTAATCTTAGTGTGACGTTTGGTCACTCGTCCTTTCCTGTGAAGCCGCCTCCGTGAGTTTGGGTGGCACACGCGCTACATACAGCGCCCTCAGAATCACCATAGCCAGCCAGGCCCGACCTGCCTCAGGTATGCCAGGAGCCGAGCAAGTGAGTTTTTAAAAATATCTATTTTTACTGATGTCAGAGAGGAAGGGTGAGAGAGAGAGAGAGAAACATCAATGATGAGAGTGAGTCACTGATTGGCTGCCTCCTGCACATCCTCCACTGGGGATGGAGCCCACAACCTGGGCATGTGCCCCGACCGGGAATTGAACTGACTGCCTGGTTCATAGGTCAATATTGAACCATGCCAGTTGGGCAACAGTTAATATGTTTTTGTTTGATCCACTTTTCCTTGCTTTTGGGTAGGCTCACAGAACTCATCTGCAGAGAGAGTGTGGGCCGTGAACTGTTTGTGGTCCACGCTGGCCACATGGCGCTTCGCACACCCCCGTCTCTGGTTGGGAAGCTGACAGGGGCGGGCGGGGGACAGAAGCCAGGCTGACCCGCGCCTGGAAGCTCCCCGCGGCTGCTCTGAGCGGGGCGCACCGCTCAGCCTGTGCCTCCTCCTTTGGCAATGATCTGCACCAACAACACAAAGGTTGGCGCTCATCATGTTGGGTTGTTTTTTCCAATTGGAATGAAAATATTCGCATTTATTCATCAACTATTTATGTTCAACTACCCAAATGGGTAAACGTTAAATATTTAAAAGTAGTGTGCTCAGCCATAGCAATACCTAAAAGGGTTTGATTCTTGTTACGCTCCGATACGGAAAATGGTCATGAGTCCTGCATCGGGCCAAGGCGAGAAAACTTCCCCTGCGCGGTCCTTCAGCCAATGAAAACGCACTGCGCCCTAGGTGCGGGGGTTTCACAATCCTTCAGCCAATGACAACGCACTGCGACCCAGGGCGCCCCCTGTGCCTGTGGGGGTTTCACAATGCTTCAGCCAATGAAAACGCACTGCGCCCTAGGGCACCCCCTGTACCTGCGGGGTTCCACAATCCTTCAGCCAATGAAAACACACTGCGCCCCAGGGCGCCCCCTGGACATGCGGGGGTTCCACAATCCTTTGGCCAATGAAAACGCACTGCGCCCTAGGTTTCACAATCCTTCAGCCAATGAAAACGCACTGCGACCCAGGGCACCCCCTGTGCCTGCGGGGGTTTCGCAGTCTGGCCACCCCTCCGAACGGCTTTCTGCCCGTGCGCTCAAGGACGCTCACAACATGCACCCCTGGCATTCAGTCGGGGTGCTGACCTCTTCCCTTAGATGGTCAACTAAAAAATGACAACGGCCAACACAACAATAGCCGTCTGGTGAGAATGAATCAAAATTACAGCTATTTTTTCTGCCAGGTAGGGGAAAACTGCAATCTACTTTTGGTGGGCTGCGGGATTTGGCAGTTCGTTTATGTGCCGTGAGATGAGGAAGGTAGGCGACAGCTGCTTCGGTAGAATACTAGCTCCACCTTTACAACGTGTGTGTCCTCGGGTGCGACCACTCTGATTGTGACCTGCTCACCGCCGAGGCGGGAAGCATATCTACTGCAGGTGGGGACGATGAAAGAAGAAAGCTCTGGGTGCAGTGAGACTATCATCACTGCTTTCACAGGAGAGAAGGCAGCGCTCCCGGGCGGGGTACCTGGCCCACAGTTGGTGCGAGGAGGCAGGGCTCTGAGCCCCGCCACCGGCTCTGGGCCTAGCTCACAGCACGAGGCAGGCTCACTCCCCAGTGCTCCTCCCCCAGCGCCACACGTCTGCATCCACTCATCCCTTCGCACACACGGACCAACCACTCATCCAGCGCCTCATGCGCCCAGCTCTGTGCGAGACGTGGAGGCTAACTCATGGAGGACAATGCAGATAATTCACAGCCCTTGCTCTTAATAAGCTCACTGCTTAATGGGGAGGCGTCCCCGTTAACCAAATGCTCAGTGCAGTGTGATAAGTGCCGACGACACTCCCTGCACAGGGCACGGGGCACGCGGGAGGGAGAGGCCCACGCCTGTCTGGGAGCTGTGGGAAGGGGCTCACAGGAGGAAAAGTGGAGAAGGCGGTGCTTTCGGGTGATTTTAAATGATGAGCAGACCCCACGGTGTGGACGGGATCCAGGCAGCAGAAACCACTGGGAGAAGGCCTCAGTGATGGGAAGCAGCGAGGCCTGTGCCCAGGAGGGCGTACATGGACCAGTGTGGCATCTGGAAGACTCTCAGAGGTTCCGCAGGCCGGATGGCGGGACAGCGATGGGAGAGGAGACTGGGGAAGCAGAGCTGGAGGGGGGGGTCAGTTGAACCTGTGAGCTGAGGAGTCTGTCCCTCATCTCGGCTCTCGTGATAGAAGAACATCATTTTCTAGAAAGATCGCTCTGGCCGCCTCGACAGAACTGCCGTCTCCCCAGAAGGGTGGGCATGCAGGCGGAACGGTCTGGCCATGTGTCCTGCAGCCACGGCTCGGCCCACGCAGCTTCTGCCCCCATCGTTCAGCAATAATGCCCTCCTCTGGGGACTCTTCCCCGCGTGGTTTAAGTCCCTGATCCCACACCCGCAGCCACGGGGTGGGCATACGCTTCAGGCCAATCCCTACCCTTCTGTCTTCGGACCAGGGCCTGGGTGTTCATGGCACCAACGGCCGAGCCATCGGAACTTACTGCAGCTCATTGCTGCCCGTTCTCGGGAACGGCGGGCT
Organism: Myotis daubentonii; assembly: GCF_963259705.1. Classification (NCBI taxonomy): domain Eukaryota; kingdom Metazoa; phylum Chordata; class Mammalia; order Chiroptera; family Vespertilionidae; genus Myotis; species Myotis daubentonii. The sequence continues at coordinate 2,782,485 of NC_081845.1, forward strand.
GCTGGGCGTGGAGAACCGACAGATGAGGGTCTTTAGGCCCAGGCTGTCCTGCTGCCGTGGTGGAGAGCCCACCGAGAGGCGGCATGTGACGGAAGAGAGCGGCGCCCCTGGCACAGGCCAGACCTGGAGGCAGGATGCCACTGGGCATCTGTATTCATGCTAGCACGTGTTTGTACGTGGGCTGAGCTGGGGTCCTTTAGGCAGCAACCTAAAGCGTTGTAAACACTATTAGAGGAATACATCTTGGAATTGCATAAAAGTATGTCTCTGTAATCATAGCTGTCCACTAATTAGAAGGCATTTATGTGAATTTGGACAACTTGCCTTAATCTAGAGCTTCAGAATCAGGTATAATTGTAGTGCTTTTGTTGTTGTACGGAGTTACATTGCTGTATAGTGTCCAGTAGAAAAAGTCTGCAATATGATTTTATCTAATGAAGAGAGGCCCAGGGCACTCTGTTTTCTCAGACTATGAAAAAATATTAGACATGTGCAATTGGAAGAAAAAGTTGATATAATTTCAAATCTGCTTTACAAATACGTTTAAATATCCATTTACTAAATACACAAAAATGGGCATGTATTGACACTATTTTTGAATAACACCACGGAACAGAAACCATTTCAAAACTACAGAATGGAGAGCAGCCATCTTTAAGAACGGTGAGATTTAAAGGACAAAATTTGCATAAACAAATGCACTATTTTTTTTTTCAGGAAAAATGTCTTGAATTTAAAAATATATATATGGCCGAAACCGGTTTGGCTCAGTGGATAGAGCGTCGGCCTGCGGACTGAAAGGTCCCAGGTTTGATTCCAGTCAAGGGCATGTACCTGGGTTGCGGGCACATCCCCAGTGGGGGATGTGCAGGAGGCGGCTGGTCGATGTTTCTCTCTCATCAATGTTTCTGACTCTCTATCTCTCTCCCTTCCTCTCTGTAAAAAAATCAATAAAAGATATTTAATATATATATAATACATCCAAATAGTTCACATGAGGGACTCATGGCATATGAACAAAGTGCTTTTCAATAGTGTGACAATTTTATTTGAGATTTTATTGAGGCTTTCACTTAAGAAGCATCTCATAGCATATTAACCTCCAGTATCCGAAAACCCTCAGCTCCTCGCATTAGTGCAGTCCCATGTTCCAGTGCACCTTGCATGTCCCCACATCTGTGCCTCCCCCTAAAACTCACTAGTTTACACAAGCTGTTAATGCACTAGATTCTAGACCCGCTCCTGCGTGTCCCATAACAAGGACCTCTCGCTGATGTGCTCGGCACAGGGCCAGTATCCTCAGTGACACAGGCTCCGAGGTGCAGAGATGCAAATAAAAGCTGGGAACGGGTGTTGCGTCCACTCTTCGGCAAGTGTTGATTAGCTACAGAAAGCCCACAGTCACGGGATGAAGACATGCAGGGTCTGAGCTTCTGTAAGATGCCTCTTGTATCGACGTGCGGGCAAACCCCAGGGGGACAGAGGGTCACAGGAAGGGCGTGTTCCTCAGGGCCCGCTCTCCACCTGACCTACTACTAACGTTGCCTTTTCTCTTAAAACGGGTGGGAGCTGCGTTTCCTAAGTGTATGTAACTCTCACCACATGCGTCTTTCTAACATGACCCGGTCTTGAGAAGCACTGTTCTCCGCTGATTATCTAACTTACACTAAAAAGAGAACTTGACCCTGTGTCAAAGTTATTTCCCCAACCCCGACAACGCTGTCCGAAGCAGGGAAAAGCGACGACCTTTACAGAAGGTTCCTCCTCCAGAGGAGAGAGGGCCTGACTGGGGAGCAGGGCTCCAGAGCAGCCGCGGCGAAGGTCCTCTCTTCTACCCAGACGGAGCGCCAAGGGGGAACTCCGCTGTAACTGCTCTTGCTGGGACAAAGCATCACCAACATTCAAGACCACTGTCTCACAAATCTCCGTGGAAAGATGACAGTGAAATTCTAAAACCTTGCTGCCGCTGGGAATCAAGGTTTCCTTTTCTTTTTTGTTTCCTCTCAAACATCAAAGCAAATTCTAACTTGGATGGGAAAGCCACATGGCACAGGGACCATTTCCTTCCTCCGGCCCCCACGGTGGGGGACACGGTGGGGGGGACAGCATGGCTCATGCCTGCTGTCCACACGTTATCACCTGTCTCTTGGTCGCTGTCCTCTGAGGGCTGGGGGGACGCAGACATATGTCCTACTTGTCGCAGACACCGCTAACCAACGCGGCTTCAGACACGGGGCGCCACGCGGCCACCGCCAAGCCACCCCAGCTCATCCCTGGCTGAAGTGACATCACGCGGATGAGCATCAGAGAGAATCGGGTGGGGATGGAGACTTGGGAAGAGTCCCCACGTCGAGTGCCTCCTTCCTCGCTCCGCCCCCTCCCTGCAGCAGAAAGGGCAGGACGAGGTGTACTTTAGGCCTTATCTCTTGGCTTCAGTGTCTTTATTTCTGAAGTTAAAGTGCTGAATTCGATGAGCTAGGGGGTTCTTCCCAACCCCCATTCTGTGACTGCCTGCATCTGTGGGGTCAGCAAACTGAAAGGCTTTCTTTCTCTCGTAATTGCTAAATGTAAGTGGCAGCGAACTAAAGTATCGTCTCCCTCATATTGTTGCTATTATTCTTTCTAACACCCTTCGGGAGAACCCTTCCCATCGGGAGTCCTTCCCGCCCCTGCACTGACGACAGGCGAGAGGCCAGGCAGCGGCCTGGGCTCCAAACGGTGATACGGCCTAGTGACCCCTCCTTTCAGATGTCACATGTCCTGAGTGAGTGCCCCCCGCTCCCAGAACCCCTGCCTCAGGTGACGGACCGCCCTCTCTCTTGCTGTGTGAACACTGGCTGTGGCCTATGGGGCACCCGAGGGCTTGGGTGATGCTGTTTTATGAAGCCCCCTGCCTCCCCTGTCTGTCTGTCTGTCTGAGCCATTCTGCCCTTCCACCTCCTTGTGCCCTTCTGTCACCCAGCCCCTCACTCAGACCCTTCCCTCTGAGCGGAGCCCTTTCCTCGCCTCGTCACCCAGGCCGCACAGGCCGCACAGCCTGGGAAGCCTAACTCCCTCCCAGAGGCGGGGTGGGGGGGTGTCAGGGGGGACATCTGGTGTGACAGCATTCCTGCCTCGTACAGGACAACAAGCCCCGGGGAATCACACTGAGCCGACGCCAGCTTTGTCCAGACCTGGCTGGACTTCCTTCCTTTTCATGAAAAGGTGGACGAAGGCGAGGTCCAGCTCTTGCTGTGGAAACGAGGCCCCGCCGGCTCGCACGGCGCAGCTGCGCAGCGGGCAGGGTGCGCGGGAGACACTGCGGCGGGCGGAGGTGTCGGAACTGCGACCACGATCAAATGATAAGCATATTCCCTTCGCTCCTGGGTTATGGTTGTGAAAATGTCTTTGGAATTGAAGAACAAAGTCTCAAGGGCGACGTTTGCGACAGGGTCAAGATAAAGGAAACGCTTTATTTCCCTTTTGGGAGCCTCGGGAGAGAATAATCTGGCCAAGTGTGAAACAACAGGGTTATTCTTGTCTAAAAGATTGATCTGGAAACTCAAGCGAAACCAGACCACGCTGGATATTTATTGTTAAGGATTATACCTTCTCTACCTAAAGTTTTCCTATCGATGATAAAATTGACTTAGGTATTCTGTATACCTCTCCTTGGTTTGCTCTTATTTTGATATATTACCAGAATAGCAAGCTATGAGTGTTTTAATAAGAGAGGATAATGGCCTATCAGTTCATTGGGCACAACTACAAAGTGATAAATTAGAGCTAGACATAAAGCAGCATTTTGTTTCTTAAAAATAGGAAAAAAACATAATTTGGAATATGTCATACACTGAGTACACGCTTAGACTTTCTATAGTCCTCGAAAGAAAATAAGCCACATGGTTTCAGTGCTCTTTAAAGGCGTGCCATTAGCCAGGCATTTTACACAAAACATTAAGAGGCTGACAAACCACTTAAATTCGCCTTTGCAGCACCCAAAGTGCGGGCTTCACGCCACGGCGATTCCCTTTGTGGGTGCGATACCATAAGCCCACACGGAGCCTTACGACACGCCAACCGTGCACATGCGGAGGGAACACATCATACATGTTTTACAGGCCATGAAAAACCTCTCCAAATGGCAGGGCCAATGCTTATTCCAACGGCAAAGGCCTACCTGCCGAGGTGTGCACGGTGCACCGCCAAACAAGGCCCTTCTTGTCAAGACCCACAACGTAAGGAAGAAGGAACGATCGGGGAACGAGGTTCGGGATCCTGAGAGGCATGCCCCCACTGACGCACGCACGTCACGTGACGTTAATGAAAGACTTCTGTGAAGTTTTCTTTAATATTCCCAACGGAACCCGTACACTGAGTGGCCAGATTATTATGACCACCCCATCAATAATACTTCATTGACACTTCCAAAAATACTGAATATTGAAAACTTCCTAAGCAAATACTCTCAAGGTTTTATTATTATTTGCATAACGAATTCACTTCATTGTGAATGGGGTGGTCATAATCATCTGGCCACTCAGTGTATATCCAAGAGGTGTTCCTCCCCAAGTGCCTCCCTTAGAAGGAACTCTGAGAGTTTGAGAGGCCCTACCACTGTGTGACATATTCGGGGTGAGCTCTTCCAGAGTCACTTCCAGTCTTTAGCATGGTCTTTCAAAGCTCCGCAGTGGACACACTTACCCACTGGGATTGGAGTTGAGGCAAAAGTTATTTCACCTGAGATCTAATGAACCACACGCCTGACAAATGTGGGTAATCCAAACTGTTGCCAAAAAATGGCAGTGAAATTAAAAACTACTGAAACCCATCCTTTTTCATGACTCTGAATGAAACCACAAAACAAACACTCTACGGACTTCGTGGGCGAAGGCCGCTGCCCGGGACCGGGTCTGTGGTTGTCAGTCTGGTTTCTTTCCGACTCATTTCGATGGAAAAATTGGAAGCGTCCCGCCTAGTCTGAGACGAAGAGGATTAGGATGTCACTGAAAATCGAGTCCATTCCCTGCCAACGTTGCCTCTATTCATCACCCGAGGACAAGGGCACCGGAGAGGAAACCACTGCGCTCAGCCTCTCAGCGGCCATCAGCACCGAGAGGAACGCGCACACCAGGTACTCCTCGGAGCCGTGAATCTCCTTTACAGCTCCCTGCCCGGAGCCACGCTGCCCGTGCGAACAGCTCTACGTGACAGCAAACTTATCACCCCAAACAGGCCATTACCTCTTTAGACGGCGCTTGCTACCAGGAAGTTTCTCCTTAAATCGTCCAGCTTGCTCCCCCGTCACCTTCTGCCTCTTGCCGTCTTATCTCGGAGAGGTGAGGGGCCATACATTGCACCCCTCTCCTTCATGGCAGTCCTTTCAATATTAGAAGGCAGGTGCCATATCTCGCCTCGTCTCCTCTGGGCCAGGTTAAATTGCTTGTATTACATGCCTATGCATGGTGTATTCATGGGTGTACTCATTCATTTGAGTAAATATTAATGAGCTTATAATATGCACCCAGCCCACTCTCCAATCACGAGAGATACTGAATGAAGCAAATAAGATCGATTCAGTGCATCTCTCAAAACTTCCAGGTGGGGAGACCGAGAATGAGCCAATACGATAACTTGAGCTCATGACAAGTCTTTTGAATAAAACAAACCATGTGTAAGACAGAGAGTTCCTGAAAGAAGTGAAGTGTCTGGGGAGGGGGTCCTCGCCTGAGGGGCAAGGAGAAGCCACCACAGCAAAGGCACGTGCCACGGCGAGTGGCAGACTGCTCCGGGACACGATGACCACATATGTGAAGACATAGCTGATGTGTTGGGAGCATAAAACACTCCATTCACACAGACACCTGCTTCTTCAGTGTTACAACGGGTAGCTGTGCTACAAAGGGAGGAATTGTGATAAACTTCACTTTACATAATTCACATAAAAATAAATCAATATAAGTCAATATACTTAAAGTACTATTACTACACTATTGATGAGAACACAACCGTCCTCTTACAGCTTCCTTAAATATCTCTGCATCCTGTAAGTCACTGCTTCTGGCTCCATACATTCCTGTCCTTGTTTTTCCAAACGTGTGTCCCTCTGGGGGCTGCTGTCCGCACCACGGGGCACATGCACCCTGAGATACAATGGCCGGACCTGGGTGTAACAAGGCCTGGTGAGTCGGCACAGTCAACAGGGGGAGTGGACCCCAGAATGTGGAGCGCTAAACTCACACTCAATGTATCTCCACGTCAATTTCCCTTCAGCCAGAACCCCAAACTGCCAGGCACCACTCCGACTCCCCTGACAGCAGGGAAGGGAGGGTGGGTGGGAGTCAGAGTAGAAAGAGGCAGCCCCGTTAGCTACGGCAGTAAAACAGCTCAACTCGGCACATTTCCTAAAGGCGCGTGGCCATGCCACACCCTGCCAGGCCATCCCAGGCTGCGGAGGGGGTCATGCCAAGGAGCAGCTGTGGGCTTCCTGCAAACCCACGTCTGCACGGACAGAAGCAAGGCCCCTGGGACCAGCGGGCGCCTGGGTCACCTCTCCCTGAGTTAGTCACCGACAGCGTTATCCAGCGAGAGCAGGGAGCCGCTGGCCAGGACCTGCCCGGGTCCTCACGGTAACAGGGCGCAGGGAGGTGGCTGCTGGCCGTGAGCCCAGGCGGCAGCGTGTTCGCTGAGGAGGCGGCGAGGACGCGTTCCCACCGGAGGTCAGTGTGTGGAAAGCGTGGCGGATGGAGCCTGCCGGATGCTGGTATGCGGTCTCCACAGCCGGGCAGCTTTGTCTGCGGCTTCAGAAGGAAGATGGTTGCTCACGTACAGAAAGTGCTGTGGGTTTTGTCTTTAGACTATGCAGGTCTTAGACCACTGTGTTCGGAAAGATGAAGCGAACTAACCCGCACACCGGCTTGCTTGGTGCGAGGCATTGTCGTCGAGGTTTTAGGCTAAGGCGAAGGAAGTGTGTTTTCAGAAGAAAGCTTTAAAATACATAAGGAGGGAATCATCTCGTCTGAGGCTAAGTGAAGATTCAGAGACGTAAGACCATGTATCCATCTTTGGATACTGGTGATTGTCAATCACAGAACTCAATGGGCATGAACACGGAGTGAAAGGTCAAAGGCGGACAGTGATGCTGGATAACTTGGCAATAATTTCCTTTTATTAGCAGGAACCCTCACTTGAAAGAGAGTATATGTTCACTGGAAGGTATGTTTTATAATTACCTAAAAGGTAGAGTTTACTTTGATGGATTTACACACACACACACACACACACACACACACACACACACACACATTTAAATTATGTGAGTGCATACTCAAGAGTCTTAGAAGCAACTGAAACAGAAAATGACAGGGCTGTGAAGCAGCTAACATAGTGGACAGACGCTGATGTGAGTAGAAGTCACACACAAACTTTCTATGAAATGTTGAAGTCGGCTCAGTGTTGTCATCCACACTCGAAACGCAGCTGCTGGGGAGAACCCAGGGCGGGCCGGGTGATCAGAGACAGACTATCGTTCACGCCGGCTCTGCAAACCACGCAAGAGCCTGGCTGGACAAGGCTGATTCAGACCGTGAACCACGATCCACCTATATTAGTGCAGACAGGAAACTCGCGAGATCTGGGTCCACCCGCCGCGAAGCACGTTTTTACCGGTGAAAGCAGCGGGTCAGGATAGTCTGGAGTCGGAGATGCCTATTTTTGAGCGACGTGCAGAAATGTGAGAAACCAGAGCCACGTGCAGAAACATTTAAAGCTGGGTTTTCCATTTGTCAGCCTCTAAACCGCAGCAGCACAGCCCGATTCATGGCAAACAGGATTCAAGGAAAGATTTTTTTTTACTGGGTCAATGGTGTAGAAAATTTGGTATCATCTGAACAGACTTAGAAATAGAGTGTTTATGATTTTAGAATAACTAGAGGCCTGGTGCACGAATTTGTGCACAGGTGGAATCCCTCGGTCTGGCCAGCGATTGGGGCCGATTGGGGCTGGCCGGCCAGGGAGAGGGACTATGGGAGGTTGGCCAGCCACGGGAGGTTGACTATGGGAGCGCACTGAACACCAGGGGACAGCTCCTGTGTCGAGCGTCTGCCCCATGGTGGTCAGTGCATGTCATAGCTACAGGAGCGTCATCCGGTCATCTGGTCATCCAGTCATAATGGTCGCTTAGGCTTTTATATATATAGATATAGAGCTCTTGGCTACTGTAACTCGCTTGATGAGTTAGAGCCAAAATGTATGTAATGACAGATCAGATGAGACGCACACTTTCTCTAACCCAGTTTTCAGGTGAGAGGCCATTTGGTGTTCACTCTTGCTGGAAAAAGACCAAATGTACTAAACTGGCCCCCAAACTGTAAAATATTAATAAAGTATAATAAAATATATAATTTAAAAGAAATTGTGAAATGTAAATGTAAAATCAATCGCTTAATTGGTTAACACTATGAAAGCAATGTAAACAAGCGGAGAACCAAAAGAATCTATGACACCCAGGGTCTCACTGCACCACACGGTGCCCTGGAGTGCTTGACCACTAGCCCTCCTGGGGACTAAAAGCTACGCCATCTGTCTCTCTCAGGTCCTACCTGCCTCGACTGCCCAGGGCCTGGCCCACAGCAGGTGCTCAATAGATATTTGTCAAATGAGGAAATGAAGCCTCCCATTTACCCTAAGTCCTGATTTAAAATGTACCAGGTTAACTTCTTATGCCCTTTACTGAATTCATTTAAAAATCTGTAAATTGCAAACGTACCAACTGATCTGAAGGAACAGAACAGATCGGCTCTGGCATCAACTTGCATTATCACCGATGGTTCCGAGATGCAGAGACAGGAGCCGAGACAGAGCCCCGAGCCCCAGGCCGGCGAGGCCACGCCTCACACAGTGGCACATCCCATGTTCCCCGGGAGATACAGTGAGGCTTTTCCAGCGCTGAGCTTTCTGAGCACGGAGGGGACTGAATGCATAGTTTCAGTATATTATCTTTTATCCTCTCCCTTCAGTAAAAGCCAGTTTCTATAAAACAGAGGACTTGAGACCCTAAACTAAGGTTAAATGTAGGCTATGTCTCTTCAGGCGCAACTAGCAATAAAGTATTTATTTTATAATATACTAGAGGCCTGGTGCACAAAGTTCATGCACGGGGGGGGGGGGGGATGTCCCTCAGCCCGGCCTGCGCCCTCTCGCAGTCCAGGACCCCTCGCTCCTTACCGCCCGCCTGCTCGCTCCTTACCACTCGAATCACTGTTCCTTAACGGCAGGCTCCTTACTGTGCGGCTCGCTTCTCCTTAGCACTGCCACGGAGGCAGGAGAGGCCCCTGCCACCGCTGCTGTGCTCGCCAGCCATGAGCCCAGCTTCTGGCTGAGGGCGCCCCCCCTGTGGGAGCGCACTGACCACCAGGGAGCAGCTCCAGCATTGAGTGTCTGCGCCCTGGTGGTCAGGGTGCATCATAGCGACTGGTCGTTCCACCATCACGGTCGCTTAGGCTTTTATTATATAGATATTGTACATGATGCTTCCTGTTGTTCTTTTGTGGCTGGTAGAGAACCATACCAGAGTTTAATTTAGGAGGAGCACCGTGTACAGTGAGAGGCATTGTTTTTAGGTAAGGAAGGCCTTTGGGCTGAGTTGGCATGGTCCAAAGTTCCTTCGTTCACAATCACCCATCACAGGAAAAATGCTATTCGGTGAATAAAAATCTCAGTAGTATGAACATTTTAATATTAAATACAAAGAGCCATTCTATAATGGCAATGATAAACTAAAAAAAGCAAGACACCTTTAGTTAAATGTGTCACCATAATCATTCACTCCACTAGGTTCAGAATCCTGTGGGGCTCATGTACATATATTAATGTCAATATGCTATGAATCATAGCAAACTATAAGCTGAAAGCATAGGCCGCGTGAAGTTAGAGGATTAATTTTTAATCGGCCCCACATGTGTCGGCTCTATCTCTGAACTCAAAGGCCAGAAAAATTTCCAAATTTCCCTAATAATATAACAAAGTTTCTCAATGTATAATACACTGACTCTAATTCTGCAGACAGAAGACAGATACATATATCATATCTTTCTCCTTAAAAAATCACCAAAAGTCTATCCAATACTGTTTAAAAAGCATCACTCCAAAAAAGTAAAGTATTAGCCCTTATTTATTAAAATGTTTCCTGTCATTACTTTATTTAAAAAGGAACCAGCCATTAAGATAGTTCTACTGGTATAGTTTTACTTAGAGAAGAAATATTAAAAATTAAGTCTGTGATCATTTTATTATCATTCATATACGTGGCTTTTAAAAACAATTATTGCCACTTAATCTCTTATTTCAACATTATAATATTAATTTTAATGTAAAAATGTGAATAGTGATATTGCAACTCATCCACACTAATATGTGTAAACATCCAAAATCATGTTCATAAACTTTCCTAATATAAAAAAAGTCTCAGAATTTTAATCCACTAACCCTATGCTTTTCCCCATGCCATTTATAACTCACGAGGACAGTCTAAATTTAGTACTTAAATAGTTAAATGAATGTAAGTCCCACCTTAGGTAAAGTTCCAAAAACAATGTCATAAGAAATAATTCAAAGCACTCAATTTAGTTACCATGGTGACAGTGCTATCCAATAGTTTAGGGATAGGGAATAGTTCATTGGTAACTATAATTTTATAAAGAAAAAGATCACCAATATTTATCTTTTAAAGAGCAAACTGACTTCTGACATCTGTGCTGGACAAGGAGGAGAAAGGCCATGTCTGGGTGAAAGGACATTGCCCAACATTTCCCTTAAAACATGTCTGTGACACGTGAATGCCTTTGCTGCATATTTGGTCCCCACCTGACGGATGACTCCTGAATGCTGAAGTGATTTTTGGTGCATTTAATGGCAGCGAGGGTTTGCGTGGGATCTAACCTATCTCACCGATGGCTTCATGCCCAAACAATTACCAGTGACCCCTCGAGATGGTCTCCAGTGATCTCTAAACACATGACAACGGATGCGTCCCTGTTAGTGACCAGATCACATCATTTCATAGCAGTATGTCAAGATCAATTAAAGAGTTTCTTGCCTATAAAACTTACTCTGGGCTAAGACACGCACATACCGTATTTGCTGAGTAAATGAAAGTGATGGTTAAATAATATGACTTCCTGCCACTAAAATTTAGGAAATGCTGATGCGGGACCCATCTTTAATGACTCGGTGTTTTACTGAGTATCTACTATGGCCTGGGCACTGCACTAGGTACTGGGAACCAGTGGGAAACCAGGCATGTGCCCTCGGGGAGTACGGCGCCCAGCTAATGAAGTTGTCCATCAGGTAACGTTAGCTTATTGCAACCATAACCTGGAACGCTACTCTTGTAAGTCATCATTATTATTGATTGATTGATAATCAATTTCATGTACATAAGTAATGCATTTAGATCAGGGGAGCCTCTCAGGTAGAAAGGCCAGGCCCAGCATGTCTCTCTGGAAGCCGAGTCTGAGTCAGGCTCCCATTTGCACTGTAAATGCCTTTGCTGCACCTTAAACTAGCTTTCGTACTTTCACTTCGTCACTGTCTAATTATCTTCTGGAATATACTAATAACATTGGGCTTCTGACCCAGTGGCATTGAGACTTTGAGGCCAAGCCCTGTGTACTAATAAGAGATAATAATCTCTATCAGCTTCTCTTTACACAAACTCTCCTTGGAAGACAGTGTGGTTGGCAGGGGGTGGGACCAAAGATAGTTGCTGGTAAAATTTGGAAGCCTGTGCCTGCAATATTTCTTGATAAAGTTTTCCCCAAATAATCCAATTATAGAAATTACCTATGAAGGTTTCCTATAATCTGTACAAGTCTCTTCACTACTTTTTTTTAGGGAAGTTTCTAATTTCTTAATGTACATGGACATAAATGTAAATATACACAAAAATGTAAATGTAAATATACACAAAATATTCTCAATGTAATCATACTCCCCTTGCTGCTTTTTTCCCAAATTTGTTAAGAAAAACTGGTAGATACAAAAATGCTCAATTGTAGCTCACTCAGATTAGGCATATATTATTTTTTCAAAGAGCGAAAAGAATGGTCGAACAAGAAAAAAGAACTGGAAATAAGCAAGTTCTTCACAGACAAGAGTAAGTGGGAATGACAGATATCTCCTTCCCTTTGATCTTCAATTCAATATGATTAATTTTTCTTTTTCTTTTTAATTGAATTACAGAGAGAAAGAGAGGGAGAGGTGGGATGGAGAAAGGAGAGAGAGAGAGAGAGAGAGAGAGAGAGAGAGAGAGAGAGAGATCCATATGAGGGAGAAACATCAGTTGGCTGCCTCTCACACGCTCCCCATACAGGGATCGTACCTGCAACCTAGATATGTGCCCTGACTGGGAATCAAACCCACCACCCTTTGGTGTACAGGACGATGTTCTAACCAACAGAGCCACACTGTCCAGAGAAAGATGATTAATTTCTGTTGCTGTATATTTGCAATAGTAGCAATCGGGTATTCCATTATTGGAAATATCTACTTAGATTTATGAACCTATATTTATAGAATGAAGGTGTTTTAAATGACACATTTATTAGTTGACCAATGTTGCCCCTAGATCTTGGTGAACCTCTCAGAAACCCACATAGAGAGTAAGAATAGTGTCCTTTGGTGGGCAGTTAATAGTTACCAGGCTGTCTGTTAGTTGCTTTGCAAAAATTCTCTGCATTTAAAAAATAAATAAGCAAAAATGCAGACAGGCGGTGCAGGGACACGAGAGCGAGCACAGCGACCGTCGCCTGAGGTTCCGGTAATGAGCTAGAGGAGAGGCACCGAGAACGCCGCCGCCTCAGTGCAGACAGGTCGTCTCACGCGCCTCGAGCTCCCTGTGATGAGCCTCACTTCGTGCAGCCTACTCCTTTCCACGGTGAGTCAAGAGGAAAGAACCTCCGTTCATCAGTTTACGTTGTTCACTATATTCCACAAATGGGTGAGATCGTGTGATATTCACCTTTCTCGGGCTGGCTTATTTCGCTGAGCATAAACTGATGAATAAAAGTCGATCCAGAGACATAGAAGCACCGAACAGACTGTCAAACCTTAGAGGGAAGGCAGGGGAGCATGGGAGTTGGGGGGAGAGGGGGTAAGGGATCAAGCGAAGGAATTGTACGCATGCAGACACGCAGAACCAAATGGACACAGACACTAGGGGGGTGAGGGCATGTGCTGGGGGAGAGGGGAGCTGCTGGGGAGAGGTCAATGGGGGGAAAAGGAGATTTATGTAATACTTTCAACAATAAAGACTTTAAATTTTTTTTTAAAAAAAAGAACCTAAAAGATCACACAAAATTTTCTATATACTCTCAGGTGGAGGCATATTTTCAGGTAAGATTTCAATCACTTGCAAATTATAATGTTTAGTCTCAGAGTAATAATAAAACCCAGTGGAAGAATATTTTCTGCTGAACACCTAATTTTCTTCTGCATATGGCATTCCTGACAATGAACTTATTGAGGATTAGGTTTCATACTTCCCCGTTTTCCAGCTTTGAAATGATATTAAAAATAAATCTGGGACATCTCGCCAGCTTCTTAGACAACGTGTCAGGTATTAACTTTACCGCGGGAAACAGCAGGGCCCCTGCCCTCCGTGACGGGCTAACTATCGCATTTATCTCCGCCGGGCCCCGCACACACTCATTACTCTCTGGCCTGTCTCTTTATTGAACACAAAAGGCATTCTTCTCGCTGACAATGGGCTGACTGGGGAAGCCAACGTCATGAAAATTAAATCTCATAAAATAAGGATTAGCAAACTCGAAACTAATAATATGGCATGGACTCGACATCTTTTTGGCTCTGATTTATTATTCCCAAGTAATATCTTGCAGCCGTTTGCCGACAAGGCACCCCACGGGGGCGCACTCAGAGGGCTCGCCCTAGGCCGGAGGGTGTGTGGCGAGGTCGGAGCCCAGCACCCAAGCGGCTGAGCCATCGGGAGCCCACCTGCCTTTCGTCGGCGTGGACAGTGGACCGCGTGTCCTGATTGTCCCGGGCCGCCCCGGGCATCGCGGTGCCTCTTGGTTCAGGGCACACTGCCCTTGGCATACTTTTCGGCGGGACCCTTCCTCGGCGCCTCCGCCCCTGCTCTCCCCCGGCTCTGCTCTCGGGTGCCTCTCGGGTTCCCGCAGGTTCTCTTTGGAAATCAGAAAGTCGGTGAGTAAATGAAATGGGTGCTGCATAAGCCGGGGCTCTCGTGTAGAGACTGCCCAGGCGCCGGGCAGGCCTCTGTTGAAGGAAATGGCACAGGAAGGGTGTCAGCCCAGGGCCGAGGGCGGCCGCGGGCCTGGGCTCCTGCGTCGGCAGGACAGGCCCCGCGCGTCCACGCTGCCAGGCTGTCCGCATTTCTTTATTACACCAGGTTCCGATGAGGAAGAATCGGAGCAGAGGGGAGGGGTGATGGCCCTGGAGGCAGCAGTGGGCTTTAGAGTCCTGGAAAGGGGGTGACACGGGACATACGGGGGAGCAGCTGGCAGGGACTCAAGGGCAGGACTGTCTGCGGCTCTCGGTACACGTGCGCCTTTCATTCCAGTCATCTCAAATGAGCAGCTCCTCTTGCCAAAAGCGCTGCCTCCGTTTCCCCACCAGAGAGCTTCCTCTCACCCATCCATCTGCTCATCCACTCGGTCACTGGGCATGCTCGGGTAAACGCGAGTTCGGGTTCATTTAATGTCTTGGTTTTCGGCGTGAGGACTAGAAAACCAGCGGATTCCCTCCTTCACCTGGAAAGTATTCTCAGCATCTACCAGCTCACTTCCCCGCCTTAGGAGTGACAGTGTGTCAGCCATAACCCAACACTCCTCCCGTGAGTCAGAGAGCCCTGGTGCCTCGGGTTCATTATTTCAGATGAATCACGGCTTTCTAGTTGGTCATGCGAAACCTGGCCCGGCGTCTTCCTGACCCCAGCACCAGGCTTGAAGGCTGAGGTTTAAAAACAATTCCTTGTTATCTTGTTTGTTTTCTGGCAATTTCCTGCTCTCTCTGTAAAAGCGGAACAACAAGAAAAACCTCTAGCTAATTAAAGGCGCTATTTAGCTACGCGCTGGTCACTGGGAGTCTTTCTAAGTGCTCATTGCGGGAGGCGAGTCGCATGTATTCTGCAGAAGGCGGGCCTCCTGTGCAATGAGTGTGCGGCTATGTAACAGGGTTAGTCGACTTGCTAATCCAGAGAGCTGCCGCCTGAGCTTCATAAAATCTTTCGTGAGTTGAAAAGGGGCAACATAGCTGGACCTTGATATATACATGAAAAGGAATTGCGTTGTAATGTGAAGCATCAATTTGATTTGCCAGGAGAAAGTTCACTGCACATTATATTAAGATGCTATTACCATATTCTAAAGTAGTAGGTAAAAAAAAAAAAAGCAAAGCTAGCATATTCAGCAGAAATATACAATTTTCTCAATATCCTCATGTACTTTAAAAAAAAAAATCTTAATTTTGTGAGAGCCGAGATAGATACCCCAGAACTGTGTATGTCAAACAGCATTCCTACTGGAGCAGCTGCGAGATCTTAAACAACAAGAGTATGTCAATTACTGTTGAGAGTAACGGTCCAGAGCAAAAATTTGGCCATTTTCCTGGATTTCTTGAGGGTTCATACTACCCTAGAGGGAGTACATGACACGTGCCCATATATGTTCAGTTAACATTTCACAATTGGTAGGAGATGTACCCATAGATTCTTCCCTTAACAGTAATCGTTAAGTCTAAATTCATTTCGGCCCTTTTTTTTGTTGGAGGCGGGGGGCTCAAAAATTCTTTGGACTTGATAGGAACCAAAACAAACATAATAGCACATGCTTTATAGATCGGTTGTGGGAATGCAATAGAACGATACGTGGAACTTGCTTACAAGGAATGTGGAGTGTATGGGGTCAGTGCTCAGGGAAAGTGAAGTTGTTAAGGAGTAGAAGTCCCCCCTCAGCACTCCTGGCTTTATCAGAAAATGATTATCACGATTCGCAGGGCCTGAAAGCTTACGTTAGTGAAAGTTAAATGTCCTGAAATACGGAGGGAGATAAGAGTCCAGTTAAAACGAGAACGAGAACGAAAGCACGAATGTCAGTGTCTTTTTCTTGAGCTCTTTCTCTTATGAGGAGATGTGGACAGACAGGCAGGAGATGGGCATGTAGAAAGAATATATCTGTCTTATGTTATATCTTTCTTTTACCTTCTTGTCTATCCTTAAACTGCTAGGTCAACGAGATGCTAGGTACTATATTGGGATCTAGGACAATGCCTGATGCATAGTAGATACTCAACAAACACCTATGGAATGAAAAAATATTTATTTGTTTACCCTAGGGGTTTTCTTTTTAGCTTTACTCTATTGTTTTAATGAGCTGATTTCTTTTTAGAATAATATCTTTCATGTCGAACTATGATTTCGTTATGGAAATCAAGCAGCAAAATATGGATAGCTGGCAGTCAGAAATTTTGAAATATATACCTTTTTACTTCAAGTTGCATGAATAAATGCCAATAAAATGTCAACAGGGAACACAATACACAATGTGCTTGTTTTTTTGAGGGGATTTTCTGCAGCCGCCCCCTCCCAGCAGGCGGCTTGCGGGCCACCACCTGTGGGCACCTCTTTAGGGCACGTCTCAGGTTCTATGGCAGAAACTCAACGTGACTTCACCAGCCACTGGAATCTGTGCTTCAAACAGGTTCTGCAAAAGCTCAGTAACCCAGCACTTCACCTTCCGCCCACCCCTCTGCGGGTCCCTGGAAGGACAGAAATGGGTGTTTGCAATGAGAGGCCTGTGGTCAGGGAGAGGGTGCGGGTTTTGGCTGGACCCCTCCCCTCTGAGTGCTCAGGTTCACGCCTTCCATCACAGCTATCCCTGGGAGAGGTGGCAAGGACTCCCGCTCTTTTTTTTTTTTTAATTTGGAAATTAAAGGAAATAATCTTGGAAATAATACATATTTAGGGGAATATGAGGCACTGTTATATGCTCAGTATTACTGCTATCCTCATAGATGCTACAACGAAAGTTAAATATTATTTTGATTGTGTTTCACTATATGCACATTCTTAGGAAATTGAACTCTTAAAACAGTCTTTCTTCAGTTTTTCTAAGGCTGAGCTATGAAAGAATAGTGGGAATATATACCAGGCAGCTGAGTGAGATACCCACCCAACACCATATTAATTTTATTAAACGGTTCCCACAAAATCCAATTCACCTGTCAAAGTCTGCGCTTTGGACTGATTTCAACCACAAGATGCTCCGGATGCGTGTGAAGTTATATTGTTCATGCTCTTGGCCGCCAGCTGGGAGGGCCACAGAGCCCTCCTGGCAGCCAGCACCCAGGCTGCTGGGGAAACGGCCTTGCTCCCCGAGTCCCGCCCTGATGCCTGCTGACAGCGCACTCGCAGGGAGTGAGTGGCCTCTCTTATTTGCATCCATATCGATGTGCTTGGTGAGCAGGGAGGGAAGCGGCAGACGCAGTTCTAATCGGGGGGAAACGGACTTACTCATGCTCTCCAGCAACTCCTGGACTTCATGAGGTTTTTCTACCCCATTCTCTTCTCCTCAGAGTGTAAATTCTGCAAAGGCAGCGAGGGGACAAGGACAGGACAGGCACCCACTCAGACCCCACCACTCAGACCCCACCAAGGACATATGCCCACCACAACGTTTCAAATTGACACCTCGATTAAAATTTTAAAGTCGGCAATAACATATTGACTGGCCAATGGGGAATTTGAGATAAACCATTAAGTCCCAGATGATTACAACAAATGCGCTGTACTGTCAGGTCACAGAAAGTCTACGTTTTTGGTGGATAACGGTAACAGCCAGTTATTTTAACTCACACGCGTGGAAGGTGAAATAGAGCAATGATAACCTGATATGGGAAACAGAACTCAATGTGAAATGTTAAGTGACCGAGTTGGCAAGTTGTATTTCACAGCCCCTTTTTTTTTTTTTAAGAAAAAGATAAGGCTGTAAAATTCATTTTTTTCTTACATTGCTCGTTATGTTATGTCTTCATTTATATAAAATTCATTTGGTGAAAACTACTAGAAGTTTCTAATTATAAGTTACCAGCCTTTAGAGAGCGAGGTGAGATTTATAGATACGTATAGGATTATTTATTCCCTCGCTACGCGGGTACTTTTTCACTTGTCCTCATGGGGAAACCAGTAACGTCCACATTTGCTTCCCCCTCTAGATGACACGCAGCGCGAGTTGTTAAAATAAGAAGATGTCTGCACAAAAACTGATCTTCGCTTTTGGTCCCCCTCCCCTCTTCTCTCCTTCCCCCTCTTTTACAAAGAAGAGCGGCCGAGGTCCTAAGAGGACCATCCATTCTCCTCGGGTCAAATCGGTGCCGAGTTTAATTCCTACTCATGTGACTCCAATCACGAGGAGGCAGCTCCTTTGGTTTCACACAGAGAAAACAAACAAGGCAAAAGTAATGAAACGCCCCCAGCAGGCGGGCAGACTCATTCTACTAGACATTTAAATGGAACTGAAGCCCGGCGGGGAGGCTCAGGGCTGAGCGTTGACCTATGAACCAGGAGGTCACAGTTCGGTTACCGGTCAGGGCACAGGCCCGGGTTGCAGGCTCAGTCCTCAGTGGAGGGCGTGCAGGAGGCAGCTGATCAATGATTCTCTCTCATCACTGATGTTTCTATCTCTCACTCCCTCTCTCTACCTCTCTGAAAGCAATAAAAACATATTTTAAATAAATAAATAAATAAATAAATAAATAGAATGGAAGATTGATGCATTTAAAAACTGAGCAGATTTCTTGCAGTAACTGGCCAGTTTATTATCCGATATTTAGATAAGGAAACAAAGGTAGGAAGTGGCCAGCAGAAGCAAGGTCCAGGTCAAACACTGCCCGCCAAGGCGTGTTTAGAAAAGGAATTACAGGACGGACGTGTGTATGAGTTTTTAGATCACAGTCATGCCTTACGGGGGGCCTCCGATAATCTAAGGCAGAAGGTAGTTAGCAATCCCTCAAGAGCCAGACCCGGCACACGCGGAATGATCAAGAGTTAACACAAACAGGCAGAGTGCTGAGACCAACATAGGGGTGGGCAGGACAGGTGGACCGTTGTGAGCAACATGCTCCTGAGTTAATAAGCTACTGTCTTCATCATGGCCTACAGAGTTCTTCCATGTGAACAACTGCAAACCCACTTCTGCCCCCCCTGTAGCTTGTTCAGCTCACAGTCCCTGTTTCGCAGTAACTTTCCACAACGCAGTTTCCCGCTGGACAATATCAACAACAGGCCCATGTTTATTTTTTTTAAAAACTTGTCAGGCTGCCTGACAAGCAGGTGGCAAAGCGACTGGCAGGAGAGATGCTTCCTACCACGGGACGCGGTTGCATTCCTGCGACAAATGGAATTGTGGGCAACACAACATGGTTTATATCTTAGACCCTGTGTGTGAAAGGGACCCTCACACGCGCACGCGCGCACACACCACACACACACACACACACACACACACACACACACACACACAGCAAACGCCTCATCAGGAGGACTCGGAGCCTAAGCTGATTAATTAGGCCTTGCTTTGTCCTGAACAGGTTTCCTAGCGTTTCTCCAGTGACCACATTGTTGGTAATTACCAGCCTCACACCTCGCCTGGCAGCCTCGGTGGCTTCGTGCGCGAGCAGCAGCCTGATTGAGCGCTCTTGTTAGGGCCCATTCTTCACTGTAATGAGCCATAATCGCGGCCGCCCCGCTGCATGAGAATGTGCACGCAGCTACTCACAGGCGCGGCCCATTTGAATATGAAACTCCTCGGCCAGGAGCCGCCACACAGCAGAAAGGCGGCGTTTCCCCAGGGAATGCTGCACAGGGTCTCCACTGGGATTCAAGCCCCTCCAGGGCGCCCCGTCTCCCCGGTCTCTGGATTGGATTTGCTAAAACAAGGCTGGCTTAATGGAGACAAGGGCTGACTGTGCCTCCAGTGACACAGGAGGCCCGAGCACAGGCCGGGCTCTTTCAGGCTCCGCCAGGACAGAGGAACAAAGGAACACGCAGTCCTGTGTGGAGGAGAGGGCTGGGCCCGGCTACACTGTGGGCGCGAGGAAGACAGGGCCTCTGCTATCCTAGAGCTCAAAGACCGCGCTGTCTGTGCCTCTACCCCCTCCCCACCCCCACCCACCCCCAGGAATGACTCAGACATTAGAGAAAAAGCCTCAAACACACAGGGATGGAAAACAAAGGCCCCATCTCTGAGGCTGCTCCAAGCACGTGCTCAGTGAGCCACCTACTGGCCGCATCCCTCTCCCTCCCTCCCTCCCTGATCACCTGCCCTCCAGGGAAGACCTGGGTCCCCGCTGGCTTCCCTCCCGATGCCTGCCAGCCCCCATGGGCAACGGGACATTCAGGGGGCGACGCGTTCATAGTGCCCGACCTCTAATAGAAAGCTCCATCCTCCAGCAAAACTGGGGGCTCGGCGTCAGCTAGAGCGACCACATCTCAAAGCGCCTGGTTCTGCAGGAAAACCTAGGCCAGCGGTTCTCAGCCTGTGGGTCGCGAGCCCTTTGGCGGTCGAACGACCCTTTCACAGGGGTCGCCTGAGACCATCCTGCATATCAGATATTTACATGACGATTCCTAACAGTAGCAACATGACAGTTATGAAGTAGCAACGAAAATAATTTTATGGTTGGGTCACCACATGAGGAACTGTATTTAAAGGGCCAGAAGGTTGAGAACCACTGCTCTAGGTGATTATGCAAATGGCCTGAAGGGAAGGACCACGGGGCTAAGGACACGGAGTCTATGTCAGCTAATCGCTGAGACTGATGGGGTCAGACACTGGAAGTGCGGGTGGCGCCTGCAAAAGGGGTCAGTTCCTCACGCCGCTGCGCCCTCGCGTGGGGATTCCTTGTGTGGTCCTGGTTCGCGGGCCACCGCGAGGTGCGTGCGCGAGGGCTGCACGTGACACCCGACGCGGCCCTGTCACCTGCGGGGCCAACGAGCTGCGTGACTCTGGTGAGGTGACTTGCTGAGCTCACGTGGCCGCTGAATGGAGTCTGTAAATCACAGGGTATGTGGGTACAAGCGGCGCCCCGACTGCTCTGCGCGGTCACAGTCTCAGGACTGGACTCTGGGGGGGGGGGTAAGGGGGGGGAGGCAGATTGCATGAGGTTTCCCTTTGGTGCAAGTGGCCCAGGTCACGGGTCTAAACGGGAGGACCTGGAGGCCCATACACCCCACAATTCCCTCCGTGGGTACAGTATGATGACGACATGGCCGTCACTCAGCACGCTCTTACCGTGTGCCGGGCAAGGGGCTGTTTCATACCTCGTTTCACCGGATCCTGACACAGCTCAACGTGGTGTGGACACGATGTCACACGAGAGGACCTGAGGCAGAACCGGGCCTCCGTGAGAAAAGAGACTGTGATTGATTGGTAATGTCTGTTATGTTTTCTAAAAAACTTCATTTTTTTATTGTTGTCAGTATTACTGGTATCCCCCACCTCCCCCGCCGGCTTTGCACCCTCCACCCGGCCCCCACCCTCCAGGCCTTCCCCAAACTACTGTCTGTGTCCATGGGTCATGCATATATGCATATCCGGTCTTCGGTCATGTCTGTGATTGGTGCCCAGTGACGTCATCCCCCTCCACATCCCCCTGTGTCCAGAGCACGCGTGTGGCCTCTTCCCAATCCCTCATCGTTCACTGCATCCACCCCTTTCATGCTCGCAGGAGGGCATGTTCTTGGGGATTGGCTTCGCCGATATTGTGTGGTTATTTCATGTTTAAATCCGTTTTAGTATTTGGAAACTCAAATTACCCTGCTTTTCTTCTTTTCCAATTTTTTCTTTGAATAATAACTATTTAAAACAGAGGCCGGTAATAAAGGATTAGGAACAAATGGACCACTCTTCCGTATCTTTGAGTCACAAAAGGAAGAGGCTCTGTGACATTAGGAACGGGTCTAAACGGGAGGACCTGGAGGCCCATACACCCCACAATTCCCTCCGTGGGTACAGTATGATGATGACATGGCCGTCACTCAGCACGCTCTTACCGTGTGCCGGGCAAGGGGCTGTTTCATACCTCGTTTCACCGGATCCTGACACAGCTCAACGTGGTGTGGACACGATGTCACAAAGACCCCGGTTTACAGCAGAGCAAACAGAGGCCAAGGGCGTGTCAGTCCCTTGCCCAGGGTCACACGGCTACTGGACAGCAGGTGGGGAGTGCCTGGTCAGCCACGGGCAGCGCGCACAGGGCCGGGTCAGGACCTGCCTGTGCCCAGGATCCAGCTGGGCCACCCGAGCCACGGCCCGCAGCTCAGCCGCCTCCCACCCCCAGGACCCGGCCACAGAGGGACACGCTCTCCATGCAGCCGCCAAGACGGGGGTACGGAGAGGAGGCTTTCTGCAAAGCATAGGCCCTCCTTCCCATGAGGGAGTGACAGCTGGTCACCAGAGGACGGAGCAGGGGCTGCCGACACCGCCGTGGAGCGGGCCTTTCGGACGTGTCACGAGGCTTGCTCACGGACAGTCGGGTCGAATGCATTTCCGCCTGGGCTCGGCCCGTCCTGGTCAAACCCGAGGACTGCAAACACCACAAGTGGCACGGTGGCTTTCTGTCAAGCTCTCGTGTGGACACAGCAAGTGATGTCTGTGACATACTTATCAAAATAAATGTGATGAAAGCCACATAGACAAAGGACATTGCTTTAATTTCTCTTTTGTTGAAAACAAAGTCAGTCTCAACTCCCTCCCCACCCAAAAAAAAAAAAACGAACACATTAATGTAGGACCTGTAATACTTGCTTTCTAGTCCCCTTGCTACAATGGCTCATTGTGCATCAGACGGCGTTTATCTGGGGTCACACACACCTCTCATTCCCGGAGCGAATTCAAGACATCTTGCAATCCCACTGGTCAGACACACACCGCAGATGCTGCCGTTTTGTGGGATATGCAGGTGGAAGCTTCTGGTACCGACTTAATAGACTGCTCACCACTCGTGGGGGTTCGCAGATAAGCAAAGGTGAGCCTCTACATAATGCGGTTCCGCCAGCGCTTACCGAACGCTCGAAGTGTGGGGGGCACTGGAGAAGGTCAGAAAGCAAACAACGAAGAACTCGATAAAGGTCATCCTGGCCCTTCTCTCCTGTTTCTCTCAGCGAACCTCCAGCTCCCGCTTGCCACCCACGTAGTCCCCCGCCCCCACCCCCGTGGCTGCCTCTCTGCCTTTCCACAGCACCTGGGTGTTATGTCTCTGTTACAGATGCGTATTGTTACTATTGCTGTTAGTATTACTATCACTATTATTATTACTATTGCGGTTAGTATTATTACTATTATTATTACTATTGCTGTTAGTATTACTATTATTATTACTATTGCTATCAGCATTATTAGCACACGTGGCTCCTTTCCCTGCAACACTGAACTTCAGCGGCCAAAGACCCTTTCGTGCTGAGTCTCTGCACTCCTAGCACCTACTGCAGTGTCTGACACGAGGTATATATTCAGAGAGGTGATTATCATCCAGTTGATGTGGCATAAAATAAGCCTTAAATTACACTAAGGCAACAGAGCTACCATTCGTGAATCCTAACTAAAGTCGCAAAGAATGGAGACGAGCTGCTTGCAGAATCCCCACTCTTCATGAAAACTGGCATAAGGAAGCCTTGGGGAGCATAAAGGCCGCTCCCTCGATCTGAAAGGTGGGAAGAGAATATCCTAAGTGTTTTCCCAAAGCTTTCCCGACATCCCGCGCAGAGCGAGGGGCCTGCTACACGGGCACTCGGGGGATGTCGAGGAGAGATGTGCTCACCCCGAAGAGCCTGGCGGCTGGGCACAGAGCTCCGTGGTGTCCCTGTGGGAGTCGGCGCCTGTGCTCACGTGCTAGCACCCGTCCCGGGCTCAGGTCGGCCAGGGGCTGCCCAGGGGCGCTCTCCTTCCCCGCCAGGACCCTACAGCCTCCCCACAGCGAGAGGCAATTTCTTAAAGGGCGCAGACGTCATTGTGTCCCTGCTAGTGCTGTCTGGGGGGAGTGAGGTGCCTTTGCTGCTCAGAGGGCAGGTAGAGATGTGACCGCTTGCCAACCCCTAGGCCTGTTCCCAGCCCCAGCTGGCCGCTCAGTGCGGGACTGAGCCAGGGCTGCAGATGCCAGCCCCACGGCCTCCGCCTGTGCCCTCCTCCCTCCCCAAGGTCACCCTCCTCCCTCCCCAAGGTCACTGCTGCCACAGCTTTAGTCCAAGCTGCCCTCCTTCCCACCTGGGTTCCTGACAAGTGCCCTCCAGGTGGTCTCCTCAAGGTCCCCCTCCCCACTCCTGACAGAACAATCTTTCTAGAAGGCAAGTCTGCTCAGGTCTCTCCCCTTAAACCTTCCTGTGCTTCTCATTAGCTTTCCATGTCGAGCCCAGACGAGTTCATCTGCACATAAAGTATTGCCTGCAGCCACATCTGGCCCCTCCCAGAGTCTCCTCTTAGCTCGGGTGACCCAGGACTACTTGGGATTCTTGAAGCACAGGCTGAGGTTGGCACGTCTGTGCCTCCAAAGATGCCCTGAGATCCCTAAGCGAGTGCAGGAGGCAGGTGTGCCCTGGACGTCCTCCTCCTCCTCTCCTCCTGCCTCGGGGACCACATCCATCCTTACGCCTGTGCCCACACGCACGTCATGGCTTACACCTGTGCCCACACGCACGTCCTGGCTTACGCCTTCACACAAAGCCCTATTTTTCATCCAACAACAAACATTTACTTTGTTCTAATCACTGTCCTCAGTGAGAGCAATTATTGGTGAGCAAAAATAAATGGGACCTGCCCTCATAAACAGAGCACAGAGGAGTGCTCAGCGTGTTAGAGTGGAGTAGTCGGGGATTTCAAAAATAAATGGGAGACTGCAGCTCTGAGAAGCGCTGTAAAGATGAGGACCATGGAGGTACAACAGCTCATAGTCAAGGGTCAGTGGCAAGGACGGGGGTCAGGGAGGGTCATGGGGTCAGTGGAGAGGATACAGGATCAGGGAGGGGCATGGGGTCAGTGGAGAGGACACGGGGTCAGGGAGGGTCATGGGGTCAGTGGAGAGGACACAGGATCAGGGAGGGTCATGGGGTCAGTGGAGAGGACACAGGATCAGGGAGGGTCATGGGGTCAGTGGAGAGGACACAGGGTCAGGGAGGGTCATGGGGCCAGTGGAGAGGACACAGGGTCAGGGTGGGGCATGGGGTCAGTGGAGAGGACACGGGGTCAGGGAGGGGCATGGGGTCAGTGGAGAGGACACAGGGTCAGGGAGGGGCATGGGGTCAGTGGAGAGGACACAGGGTCAGGGTGGGGCATGGGGTCAGTGGAGAGGACACAGGGTCAGGGAGGGGCATGGGGTCAGTGGAGAGGACACAGGGTCAGGGAGGGGCATGGGGTCAGTGGAGAGGACACAGGGTCAGGGTGGGGCATGGGGTCAGTGGAGAGGACACAGGGTCAGGGAGGGGCATGGGGTCAGTGGAGAGGACACAGGGTCAGGGAGGGGCATGGGGTCAGTGGAGAGGACACAGGGTCAGGGAGGGGCATGGGGTCAGTGGAGAGGACACAGGGTCAGGGAGGGGCATGGGGCCAGTGGAGAGGACACAGGGTCAGGGAGGGGTACGGGGAGCAGTGGGGGTGGGGCATGAATTGATGCCTGCAGGAGATACTAGGTCACGTGCACCCCCAAAGCACAGGTGGATTGGGAGGGGCACAGTGGGGCGCTGGCTCTCTTTGCCCGAGATCACTCTGAGAACGTGGCGGAGTCGCGACTGGAGGGCCAGCCTGGACACGGCTGTTCTAAAAGTTGGGGGAAAGGTGGGCTGCAGCGATCTAAGTCTTGAAGCTGAAGACGTAGATCACAGGTCAGCGCTGGGAGACACAGGTGACACGGCGTGATGAGGGGTGGCCGGGGGGGGTGAGGGACAGTTGTCCAGAAGGTTCCTGTGACTCAAGGAATCACATTCAACATAATGTGGCTGCAAAACGAACAGCCTGAGCATTAGACATTCTCTTTGTGACGTGTGGGGGCACGAGACGGGGTCGCAGGGCCTGTGACTGTCCCTCTGAGCTGTGTCCCTGCACCCTGTGTCCCTGAGGCCACGCTTCCACGGTGTCCCTGAGCGGCAGAAACCAGGCGGCCTGCTCCTAGGGGCGCCTCTCCGGCAGGTGACCGGGCGCAGGACTCCTGGCCCTCGCCCAGCTCCTAGAGCCTCAGCACCACCCATCGCAGGCTCCCGCTCTCGCCGGCCTCCGCCCCTCCCGGGGCCGCCTGGCCAGGTCCTGCGTGCTGCCCAGGACTCCAGCTGCTGCCTCGGACACAGGCGCTAACACGGGGCTTTATTCACTGACCCCGGGAAGCAGCCACGCGCGACCTTTAGTGGGAAGCAGGGTGTGACGCTGAGGGAGTGCAGGGTGACATGCAAATGGAAATGCACAGACTGGGAGCAGCACGCGGCAGGAATGTCACCGCTGGAGGAAATGAGCACCTTCCTATTAACCGCAAACACGGTGTCGGGGGCGGAGGGCAGCAGGTCGCACGGGTCGCGTCCTGAGCCCGAGACCCGCCACCGAGTCTGCGGGGAGAGGCCGCGAGAACCCTCACAGGCGCAGCAGCCACAGGCTCTGCGGCAACAGAAGGAAGTCGCCGTGTAGCTCAGTGGTCATTGATTGCAGCCGATTTTACAGACAATATAGACCTCTCATTGCTAAAAATGTACGTATTTGACAATTTCCATTAGATATTTTATCTTTATAGTGAAAATTACTTGTTAATTCTCACCCAAGGATATTTCCCATTGGTTTTTGTAGAGAGTTGGAGAGGGGCGGGGTGGGGGGGAGGAGAGAAACATTGATGTGAGCGGGACACATCGATTGGTTGCCTCCCACACGAGCTCTGACGGGGTTGCATCTGTAACCCAGGTACGTGCTCTTGGTTGGGAATTGAACCCATGACCCTACAGCAAGCATGTCACACTTGTGGCTGGTGCATGTGCGTCCTGCCGGCCGAGAGTGTGACATGCTGGCCCTACAGTGTACAGGCCAGTGCTCTAACCACTGGGAAACACCAGCCCGGGGGAAAATTATTTCTAATTATGTGTTAGGATTTTTAACTGAAAGTGTGGAAACTGCCCCCTAAAAGCTCACACTCTCTGTTGCACGGAAACCAGGGCTGCACGCGGGCTGCTCTCGCTCACGGCTTCGACGTGTGCCTGTGCTCGCCACAGTCTCGATTCTGGAACACACCACTGTATACCCAGAGATTGGTTTTCTTTAAATTTAACATCATCTCATAACTATTTTACCACAGTGCCAATCCAGAACTAGCAATTATAATACCTCAAAGCTAATAAAGCTAAAATCTCACCAAGTGCTTGCATTAGGTGTGATTAGCTGCTACCCAACTGTTGGGCTGCGGACCGCTTTCCAGCACTCATTACGAAAATGACCTTCCGTTCACCTTCATGACATCATTTCCTGGGGAGCTGCGAGGAGGGGAGGGTGCTAGCTCCCAGGCAACGAGGCAAGGGCGCTGGGTCTGGATTAAGGGAGGAAGCCGCTCACACAGGGAACAGTGAAAACTGTACAAATAATAATAACAACACGAGGGACGCTGCTTCCAGTGTCACCCCAAGAAACTTCATTTCTCGGGCGTGACCTTTGCTCCTGCCTTTCCTTTGGATTCAAACTGGTCCTGTCCCGCACCGGCCTCCCCGGCCTCACCCCCCACCCCCCCACCCCCCCACCCCCGCCCCGCATGGCCCCCCTCAGGCACTAAGCCCTCAGCGCAAGGCGGGTGTGGCCCACATCTAATCACCCAGGACAGAGCCCGGGCCTGCTGGCCACAGAGGCAGAGCTGCGGTCACACTAGCGATGACAGCGAGGCCTTTAGACCCAGAAAACCAGGGAAACACCCACTGACTGACCCGCGTGAAACCGACAGAGCGATGCCAGGGCGGACAGGTGCCCGGACCCACTGCCCCCACCCTCGCGCCTACCAATCCGCAGGGACCAGGCCCCTGGCTCCTCTGTCCCCGTGAGGCATGGTTTTCCCGGGCGACCCGCTCCCCGGAGGCCCTGGGAGCCAGGGCTCAGGTGTGCAGCTCCCCTGTGACTCGGGTTCGACACCATTCCCTGAAATAAACCTTCACGTTCTTTGCTGCAAACCCGTTCATAGCTGACGGGGCTTTGACTCGAGGAGGCGAGCAAACCCCTTCGTTTTGGTGACGCCAGCCCTGAGGGAGCCATTGGCACTGAACCAGCGCCCCCCCCCCCCCCCTCCGGTTAGAAGCGGCTCTAGCAGGAGACAGAGGATAGGAAATGACTTGTAACAGAAACAGCAGACAATGAGGGATTGTAAACTCAATGCATTGCAAAAATATGCCTACATTGAAGATTTAGGGGAGGAAAGAACTGAATAACAACAAAGCCAGAGACGACAGGCCAGGATGTGGGACTGACGACAGGCCAAAACAGGGAGGCGAGAGGAAGGCAGCGCGCGTGCTGCTTCTCATCACCTGGTTTTGTGCCGGAAAGAACTTCATCAGAAACTGTCACCCAGATCGCCTGGGACGCCATCACCCCCTTCGTCACAGCAGGCCTTAGAGGTGAAAGTGGCGGAATTGTTACTGTTGTTGAAATTGGTCCGACGCGAGAGTTCGAGGCCCGTCATCACTTTCTTGCCCTCCGTGGTGAGCATCTGTGCCTGACAGGGTGACGGGGAGGGTGGCAGCAACGGGACGCACAGGCTGCAGGGTGTAATGGGGACACCTCAGAGCACAGGGCCCAGGGTTCCTGCTTCCCACAGCAAAGGGGCCCTGAGATTGGCCGACCTGGAACTGCCTTTTAGGATTCTGGTTTAACACTGGTTGCTAAGAAACAGACTTAGGAAGAACCTTAGAGGTCCCCCCTTTTCTGCCTCAAATTCCGGGGGAACCGCGTCAGGAAGGACACTCGGCTCAGCCACCTTCGCAGGAGGCAGGAACCTCGGAGCACCCGTGACTGACTCGACAGCCCCCCTCCCCGCCCCCCGTGCTGGTGTCTGGGTTGCCTCGAAAAACTCTACCTGCTCTGTAGCCAAAAGGTACCTGCCTTTTACGTTCTGCTTTTCCTCGACTACCTGGAAACTGCCTGCTTCCTTTGAAATCTCAGACCGCTGCTCCCCTCTCTCTCCTTCGTCCACAATGACACATGGACCCAACTTTACGTTTTTGGAATTCTCATGCTCGTGTGCATTCCCGTAGCGTGTGTTACAAATTTGATTTCCTGATCATGTCTCTGTTGATTGGTTACTAACCTGGCTGGAAGAATTTAGAAGGTGGGAAGGAAAGGAGCATTTGTTCCAACCCCCACAATAGAATTTCGTTAAGTCCTTGGTGTCTTGATTGTAAACATACATTACCAAGCATATGTTTTAAGATATATAATTAAGTAAATATTTATAAAATACACTTATTCTATCTAATAGAGGGAATATGCTAATTGACTCTCACACCATCGCAAAGATGGCAGAGCCCACAGCCAATAAGGAGGGAATATGCTAATTGACTGCCACGCCCTCAAAGATGGCGGCGCCCACAGTCACAAGATGGCGACACCCAGTCCCCTCAGCCCCGCTGGGGCAGCAGGCGCAGCAAGGCCGGGCCCATCCCGCGCGCCTGCCTCCAGAGTCCCCCAGTCCCCTTAGCCGCCCAGGGGCGCCCGAGGCTCAGGTAACCAGGGCCGCCCGAGGCTTGTGCTGCTGGCAGTGGCAGCAGCAGAGGTGTGATGGGGCGTTGCCTTCCCTGATCGAGGTGTCGCCTCCCGCCCTGAGGGCACCTGGACTGTGAGAGGGGGCAGGCCGGGCTGAGGGATCCCCTCTTCCCCCGCTCCAGTGCATGAATTTTCCTGCACCGGGCCTCTAGTAGTTAATGAATTGCAAATAGTTTAACTTGGTGTTCACTTTACTGTGTTGCGGGTTATCTTTGCACACTTTGGCCTGTACATCAAGGAGTAGCTCCTAGTCTGATCTAATGACTCCAGACAGTGCCTCTGATATCAGTGCCATGAACGAGTCCTTAACAACAGCAAAGGAGCAGGGGGAAGGCCACACATGACAGGCGTATTCTCTGCAGAACACTGGGGGAGGGGCCTGGACGGAGGGCAGACGGATGCTGCCCAGTAATGTTGGGGTGACACAAGGAAGGGGCTTGCAGTCAGTCACCCCTGGGGACAGAGGTCATTGGCTAGAATGGGTGTGGCCGTTGCAAGCCCCAGGAGATCTGGGGTACTTGGCCCTCTACACAAAGGAGTCCATTCTTTTATGCTTTGGTCTCTCGTGGGACCCGGGTGCCTCTGGGCATGTGGGGCTCACTCGCTTCTGCTTCCTCGCATTCACCCACATGGCCCATGCCACGCGGACCCCACACGCAGTGGACCCGGGGACTGGACCCGGCTCCCACATGGAGGGGACACTCGGCCCTCGCTCTGCTTCTCGCTCCACTGAGGCCCCAGCTCCATGCTCCCAGGACTGGACTGAGGGAAACGGGGCCTTGGAAACCCAGGGGTGTAGTTCCAGGGAAATGAAGCTTCCTGCCACCTCGCCCTCCCGCGAGGCCTCCGGAAATGCTTATTCCAGCGGCACCCCAAGAAGCCCCTCCCACCCGCAATGGGGGGACGAGATATGTTTTTTCTCTGAGAGCACTTTGTCCTCTGTTACTAAATTACAAAGAGCTGAGGAGGCCGAGAGAGCAGATGATATCATATCTTCAGTCAGAAACGGGATTTACTTTAGAAACAATTATGAAAGCATGACAAATGACCAACAGAATAAAATTTAATGTTGGGTTTTTTGTAATATTTCATGTATATTTTGCATATTAAATCAGCTAGGAATGACTGATGAAACACTGTTTTATTAAATAAGTCCTTTCTAAAGTCTATTCATCATCAGAAAAATGTAGTTGGATAATGAAAAGACGATGTGGTTTCACTTGTATAATTCATTTCAAACCTCAAACAATGGAAAGAAATGCAAAAAAGGAAACCAAATAAATACCGGGGTAAAGTCCTTGAAAGAAAGCTGGAGGATACCAAGAAATACAGTGAAAATAGAAATAAGTATATGCCTGCAAGTTATTTTTAAGCTTATTTTAAATTAATATCCCAAAACAAAGGAAATGTCATCTGTTATGTGAGCCAGGAGCGGTGGCGGCCAAGAGCTGGGGGAGCCAGCAATGGGAAGGTGTCGGCAGGTACAGAGTCTGCGTTTCACAAGATACAAGGACCCCGGAGG
Organism: Myotis daubentonii; assembly: GCF_963259705.1. NCBI lineage: Eukaryota > Metazoa > Chordata > Mammalia > Chiroptera > Vespertilionidae > Myotis > Myotis daubentonii. Next base: position 2,813,778 of record NC_081845.1, read on the forward strand.
TCGGCCGCACAGCAAGGCGCAGGCACGTATACCTTCTCAGCCGCCTGACACATGCTGCTTTGGCACAAGGATTCTTTTGAGTTAAAGTCAGAAAAACACTCTTTTCCCTATAGCAGGGGATGCGATTCCCTGTGAAGGATGCTCTTCCTGCACCAGAGGGAAGTGCCCGCCCTACCGAGGGCGGGGCTGAGGCTGAGGGGCTCTCGGCAAGAGCCCTGGTTAGAACCATTCATATCTGCCCGGCCAGTGTGGCTCAGCGGTTGAGCATCGACTGACCTATGAACCAGGAGGTCAGGGCTCAATTCCCAGTCAGGGCACTGATCCCCAGTGTGGGTCGTGCAGGAGGCAGCCAATCGGTGATTCTCTCTTACCATGGATGTTTCTCTCTCTCCTTTTCCCTTCCTTTCTCTGGAATCAATAAAACCACATTTAAAACAAATAATTCATATTCCCTTTAGCCGCTCCACATACTTTTCAGTTACTTTCCCACAACTGCCTCTCTTTGTTCAACCTACTGTAAAAGCATGTGGACTCCACAATTCTGTTGGGTCTTCATTCCTTATGCGGGCCCCATGTCCTGTAGAACTTATGTAAGTTTGTACACTTTGCTTCTGCTTATCTGTCTTATGTCAATTTAATTCTCAGGCCCAGTGGAAACACCCTAAGAGAGGAGAGGTAGAAACGTGCCTCCCCTCCACCGTGCACAGTTAAAACGAGATAAGATGCTAACATTTAGCCCTGACCAGTTTGGCTCAGTGGATAGAGCGTCAGCCTGCAGACTGAAGGGTCCCAGGTTCGATTCCGGTCAAGGGCATGTACCTTGGTTGTGGGCACACCCCCAGTGGGGGGTGTGCAGGAGGCAGCTGATCAATGTTTCTCTCTCATTGATGTTTCTAACTCTCTATCCCCTCTCCCTTCCTCTCTGCAAAAAGTCAATAAAATATATATATTTTTTAAAAAGATGCTAACATTTATGTCATGTGTATCTCACTATCTATGTTTTTCAGGATGTCCCAAACTAATAGACATACTTTGAATAATTATTAATCCCAATGTGTTAAATCTGAAAGGAAAGAAACATCAACTGAGCCATCAGAAAATGCATGCGTATCCATCCTTTGGGACACCTTATATAACTTTAAAAGAACAGCAATAAGACTGTATCAATATTTGTTAAAAAGTCATTAGTAAAAATAATACTGTTAGAATAAAAAATGTCATTATTTCCTAAAATTTTTAAAAATTATTTTTTAAAAGAAGAGCAAAAGAGTTTGCCAGCTGCAGCAATGCTTCCCAAACAAGCTGTGGAGGCCCGGGACTCGCAGACTTCCAGAGGTCAAAAGGGGGAGTCAGGGCCACCCTGCCTTCCCAGCAATGACGCAGAGACTAGGACACAGCCATTCCACCCAAAAGGGAAGTCGCGTGCTCACCGGAGGTAACGTTACCCGTGCCCTGAGGCAGCAGCACCCACAGGGCTGCCCGCGGGCTGGCAGGTGGCACTGGGCAGGCAGCACAAGGAAGTTAATTAGCCCCGAAACTGGGGACAGGAAGATTGTGCAACCTGTTCTTTGGGAACCATGAGAAATTCAACACATTGCCATTAGTCCATGGGAGAGATGCAAAACCCTGCACTCTGGCCTGAATACTTAGAGAAAGTTCTAGAAAGAGGAATTGGATAAAACTCAAAATGGGTCACCGCTTCTTTCAAATATTGATTATATCTTCATTTTGTAACTTACACAAAAATGACTTTTTAAAAAGTAAGTCGAGAAATTACTTGAAACGCTGTTAAGAGTTACAAACCACTGATTTTCATGTGTTGGACAGAAAACGGTTGCCAACGATATAGTGGATTTTGAATTATCTGCTATATTTATTGGAGCATAAAGATAAAAGGATTGTTTTTATGTGCAGAAGCTGGAGGTTCGGTTCCTCAGAGGAAAATATTTCAATATTAAAACCACAGCGCAAGACGATCATTGTGCTACGCGCTCCGTCCTCTGAGGAGGAGAATTGGCACCTGCCCTTCACAGATGACAATTACCGGGATAATGAGAGCGGCATTGCTCCCACTCCCTTCACAGAGCAGATCCCAGCAGAAACGGAGGAGTATAATAAATGTGGTGAAAGTTGTTTAGAATTTGGAAACGCTACTAGCACATGCGCATGACCAAAATCATTTCAAACCAAATACAGCAGCAACTGTGCTCAGTTTCATTCAACTATTAAAAATTAAATTCAGCCCTAGCTGGTGTGGCTCAGTGGATAGAGCATCAGCCTGCAGACTAAAGGGTCCCAGGTTTGATTCCAGTCAACGGCACATGCCTGGGTTGTGGGCTCAATCCCCAGCAAGGGGCGTGCAGGAGGCAGCCCATCAGTGATTCTCTCTCGTAATTGATGCTTCTTTCTTTCTCTCACTCTCCCTTCCTCTCTGAGATCAATAAAAATATATTTTTTAAAAAAAATTAAATTCAGCAGTAATAAAGCTGCCTCCTGCACTTCTCATGCTTCCCAAAGTGAGTCGGAGCACTGGTACAACTACTTAGATTTTACGGTTATTAAAACGATTGATTCAATTTCCTTTTCTTACGTAGCTGTGCTTTGCTCTAAAACCTGTCCTTTCATAGGGCAGAAAGGAAGTTTAACCAAAGAAGCAGACATGAATTCATGAGATTTTCCTAATGCCCAAGGCCTGTGGTCAGCAAACCGGGGCTCGCAAGCCACATGTGGCTCTTTGGCCCCTTGAGTGTGGCTCTTCCACAAAATACCACATGTGGGTGCGCACATACAGTGTGATTGAAACTTCGTGGCCCATGCGCAGAAGTCAGTATTTTGTGGAATAGCCACACTCAAGGGGCCAAAGAGCTGCATGTGGCTCGCGAGCCGCGGTTTGCCGAGCCGCAGTTTGCCGACCACTGCCCAAGGCGATCATTATGTGAGTCTGGGTTGAAATCTCACACAACGAAGATGCCTATTTTTAAAAAACACGACTTCATCATAGTAAATGACCCAGCACCATTAGGGCCCGGACTTAGGTGCTGAATGTCCCGGACCTGGTCAGGGCCTGGTGTATTGTTGACAGTAAGCATTTGTTGAATGACTTATAGTCAAACAATGAAAACCAATAAGGATGAATTAAAGCTCCATTGACTTTTAATCATGAAGATCTATCTTAAAGGAAGAAGCAGTAGTGACTATGTCACTTTAAGGAGGGCCCGACTGGTCTCTTAACTTCCAGCCCCTCCCTGCCTGCCAGCGTGCCCTGAGCACTAGCCCTGAACTCGCACTCTTTTAGGTTCCAGCAATGAACAGTATTTACTTTGGAAGAACGAGCAGCCACAGAACTGGTGAGCTTCAGTGCCCAGCAGAATAAAACCAAATAAAGCCGGTTAACGATGGGGCACAGGGCCCTGGCCAGTAAGACCGGTTGGTTGAGCATCCTCCCGCGCGCCAAAAGGTCGCCGGTTCAATTCCTGTTCGGGGCACCTGCCTGCGCTGCAGGTCTGATCCTCTGTAGGGGACATACAGGAGGCAGCCGATCTATGTTTTTTCTCTTAGATGGGTGTCTCTCTCTTTCTCCCTCCCTTCCCCCCTCTCTCTAAAAATTAAAAAAAATTCTCAGATGAGGATTTAAAAACAAACCTCTTCTCATCAGTTTTACATTAAGAAACAGATGTACAAAAAAAAATAGAAAAAGCAAAGAAACAGATGTACATTTTCATGCCAACAAAATAATTTTATAAAGGAAAATAAATTATAAAATATATATTTATTAACTTCACAACATTCAGATGTTTGATATAATAATGTTGATATCCGATTGATTTCTCAAGCACGTTTTCTCTTCATATTTTATGGCTCGCAGCGAGGCAGAGATTTTGATTTATGGTTTCCAAAATACAGGTAATTTTGTATGATTTTAAGTTACTTTTTACTCATTTCACTCTAATTGCACGCACTACACAAAGACCCCCTCCACCCCCCGACCCCGCCCCGACTCCACGGCACCCAGTCAACTGCGGCCGCCGGCTTGTGCGGGGAAAGAGTGCTCAGAACCGACAGAGCGCGTGTGTGACACTCCGTCTCTTCGCCGCCTTTAACCCCAGGACCCTCAGGTGGATGACGTCATGTTGTGTAACCGTCATAGTAGACATGTGTGTTCATATGGGGAACAGCATGTGTGCTGTGGATTCATCAGATCGAGCCTTGGGGAGCGGGCCCCTCAGTCTTCCCGTGGCCCTGAATTAGAAGCTCGCGCTCCTGGTGACCCGTGTAAGGACAACGGGGAGGTGGCATTTCTGCACCCGCATGTGTCCGCTCACGTGTGTCTCATCGTTTCTTGTTTGTTTTTTTAAATATTTTTACTAGCAATGATTTGACTTTGAAAAGAAAAGAGAAATGGGACATGAAAAGCGGGTTTGCTTGGTTACTTACGCTTCCTTATATTTAAAGGGTGAAAAGCACTTTTCACAAAAGAAAGATGTATTTGCATATGCTCATAAAATATTTACAGCGAAATATACAAAACAGTCACTCGTGATCCCTTAATTAGCCTTTAAGCAGAGTAAGAACTTAATTAAAGTATAATTTGTTAAGTCATTAGAGTTGGGTTATAACTTTGACACTGATTTTCAGTAATGAATAGGTCCCGAAAGCACATGACTCATTTGGCTGTTGACATTGCATTTTCCCTTCAACACTTTCCTCTTTTGGGAATCAGGGCATTTTTAAAAGTGAAAGGCATCCAGCAGACACCGTCATTTAAAAAATGAATTTAGAAAATAGTACCAAATGGCCTCCGATTAAATGCATTATCGTGAAAGGAATCTCCCCCTTATTAACCCAGCAAACTGTACCCTATACTTTCATGGTTACTTCCATCACCATTTAACACTCCATATTCACTGGTTTTTCTTCCTGCTATAATGGAAGCTCTATGAAGACAGGGAATTTTTCTGCTTTATTCTTTGCTGTTTTTCTAGTCTAGAATGGTACCTGGCACATAGTAGGTAATGTCTATTGAATAAATAGCCACTTCTTATTAAGTTGCATGGACATCAATTAGATGACACACACAGTTAAAGAACACATACATAAGAATATAATTTCAATATGATCAGACCACTAGAATTTAAATAAACTAATTCTATGTATCAGTAGTAAGTAATATTCCGTGAGCTAATCTCATATCGGTCCTAAGGGGATTACAAACTACATTCTGTAAGAAAATACAAAAACAAACAGCTAGCCAAAGATCTATGAGACTTGAAAATAAAGTGTTAAATATGCCTGTCCCCTTGGCCAGTGTGGCTCAGTTAGTAGGGCACCGTCCCATGCACCAAAAGGCTGCTGGTTCCATTCCTGGTCAGGGCACATGCGGGTTTTGGGTGTGGGCCTGGGTAGGGGGCGTGCAGGAGGCAGCGATCAGTTACACTCTCACATTGAAGTTTCTCTCTTCCTCTCCTTTCCTCTCTCTCTAAAAATCAATAAACTATTTTCTAACATAATGATAACATAATGATAAAAATAAGAATAAAATATGTCTAAGATAACCATCCTCACTCTTAGCTACCGAGTAGATGAAATTCAAACTGCTATTATATTAAACAAACAAAATGTACAAAATGTAGACTATCTTATTTTATTAAATTCTTTCAAAGATCAGCTTTAGAATATTTATTCATAATATACCAGGGGCTATGGTAAGTGAAAGTTAAATAATGCCCTGCCCCAGTCGTCCATCGCAGCCCCGGGACACAAGAACACAGATTTCTGTCTTCCTCAGCACTGAGACTAAAATAGGGTGTCTGGCTTTCCCAGAGGAAGGTACTAAACCATGAGTAAAGGTCACGAGGCAAGAAACACAGTGATATGTTTAGAAATCCATACACACAAAGGCTTCTCATGTACAAAGAGCAAGACATCAAAAGACACACACACACAAAAAAAATGGGGATTGTTTAAGAAGCCAAATAATGAGGCTGTACATTAATAACAGGCAAAATTTCTTAGCAAAAAAAGGTTTTCTCCAATCCTGGTATATTCCAGAGTTGTTCTCACTGGCTACAGAGCTCACTACTTCTGAAAACTGACCTAAATCCTAGTATTACTGAGCAGACAAAATATTCCTGGTAATATTGCAACTAACCAATGCATGTTCCTCTCGCCCTTCCTGCCTCTTCCCACTGACACCCTCACATCATGAGAGTCCAGGTTTCTTCCTCATGCAATGAACCATCTGCGAAACCGCTGCTGGAGACTTGAAGGTAGTCCAGTTGTTAGTTTATAAAATGTAGTAATTACAACAATCATAACCCACACGGGCAGAGTGAGCCAGAGATCCCCAAACAGAATTATCAAAATCTTAACTTCTATGTTTCTTGACTTGTGGTTTTAATGTTACCAGTCTAACCATTAGCACTTCTCATAGTTCATTTAAAAATATGTAAAGAAAAATTGATGTAAAAGAGCCAGCTCTTTTGTGCATATGCAAATGCACCATTACCCAAGCAACTCTTCAGAAATGATCTTTGAAGGGTGACTAAAAAACACTTTTTTTTTCAATTCAGTCTTATACTTGATGGTTAGTAAAATTTTATATAGCTTAATGCAAGTGGAAAGTATTTTTTTCAAATGATGAGTTGATGCTTCTCAAGAGATTCGCCAATGCCAGATTTTAATACTGAAAAAATAAAGGTCTTCTTAGGGCCAGCCACACCTTAATTAGCTGGTAAGTCGCACAGAATGAACACTGACATCTCACCTCCAGTCCTGAAACGGAACAAGACATCTATATACACATGTATAGACATGCATACACACATTACACACAGAAATGATATTTTTGTAAACCCAAATTTTACTGTCTGCAAGAGATTTAATACATGATTACACACACACACACACTCCCACCCACCCACTCACATACTCAAACACTCACACACTAACACAAACACACATTCACACACCCTCTCACACTCACATGCACACACTCACACATACCCACACACTCACATTTATACAAACTAATACAACATTTGCTGATTACATTTGTTTAAATAAAAGGACTTCCGTGAAAAATACAAAAAATATTTTCATTCATTGACATTTTTACATAAAAATTTTTTAGAACAGATCTTGCAGTGGCGCAAGATTGTATCTCAGAAGAGCTCCTTTTTTCTGTATCTAAGCCAAGACATGAAGCCAACTGAGGAAACGAGCCTACAGAGAGCCCTCTGGTCAGCATGACAAAAAAGCTGTAAACGCTGGAGGGAAAGTTACAACAACGCATAGCCATTCTCCAGAGAAAGAAAGGCAGAGAGACGGGCTCCCAGGAAGACAAGGAAACGCAAGCTGAGAGCAGTGGCGGGCGAGGAACCCTGAACCCGATTCCCAGCCGTCTGTCCGGAGCCTGTGCCCGGGGAGACCCGCCGGGGAGAGCCACCGGGATGAGGCCGCGCCCCGGGCAGCGCACAAAACAGAGGCTCCCAGTTCGAATGAGAGCAAGAGGAAGCTGGCAGATTCAAACACCCCAGCACGTGCAGGTCATAGGAGAATGAGAGAGAAACTTTAAATAAACATGTTAGTTACATAAGCCGATAACGACAGTAAGAGAAGTCCTAAGGCAAGAAGGAGACATTATTTGAAAAAAACAATGGGTAGATCTTTTAAAGAAACAAACATAGAGTCTAGCTAGACTCTATAATTCGGTAAATTGATATTTACTGAAATACACAGGTTAGACAGTAGATCAAACGTAACTAAATTACTAAATTAGAAGACAGGTGTGAGGAAATTGCCTGGAAAGGAGCCCAGAGAATGAAAGAGATGGGACAGAAGAAGAGAAGAGACCAAGAGTTTGAAGGTGACAAGGGGAAGGGCCGGCTCCTATTTAATAGGGACTTCGGAGTCTTCACATTTAAACCAGATTGAATTCTAAGCAGAACCAATCTTTAAAATTCACACCAAGGTGAAAACATGAATAGAGAATAGGTTTCAAAACGCAGAGCAGGCCTGGGAGTCAGTGATGTCTCTGATATTTGGGATTGCTGTAATATGTAGACGTACACATACATGAATTAATCACCTCAAGGCCATGGTACAGGTAAAATGTGCTATTCCTTTATGTAATGATAAATAAAGTGGGAGGAAAAAAAACATTCACTAAGATACATACAAACATATAAAATGGTATACATTCCATAGTCTCTCAATTTAAAACATTTGTCTCCAGAAGTCATTCGAAGCAGGACATGTTTTAGACACGCTGAATAAAGGAATAGGAACGTATGGTTTATGCAAGAGGAAGCAATTTACTTTAAAACTTGACATGGGCTCCTTGGGCGTTTTTCAGATTCTCTGTTGAATAGCAATCTATTCTAGTCAAGGAGCTACTTCAGACCAGAGCCTCATCATGCAGGCTTGAGGGCCAGCACTGTGTGTTACTCACCACTGTGTGTTACTCAGGATGTGAGCAGGTGAGCCACTGCTGCCCAGGGGTTTGTAAGATCACATTACGTCTCTGCAATGAGGCACAATCCAATAATGGACTAAACAAAACTGGACTCTTCTGTTTTAGTAACACCTGGTCAAGAGTCTCCACAGTGTCCCCCCACATGCCACAAATTCGCCCATGAAGACTGAGAAAAAGAGGAAAACTCAACACGCAACGGGAAACCAGGCATAGTAATGAATGCACAGGCAGGCACATAAGGAGTTTTTACCAGATAACAAGGCCAATGGACTTGGATAGAAAAACCACAGTTCTGGGTGAATTCATGTTTAGCCACCAGAGGCACCCATCCGAAAGTCAGTGGGTAGCTTTTGCATCCCTCCTACACTTTCTGCCACTTGGTCAGAAATATAAGATCTAGAGCAAACTCAGAGGGCGAGGGTAATAGGTTAGGGCACCATTCTGCCATGGCGAAGTAGTTGCTTTATAATAAAAGTGCTATTCCCTTCCATTCCCATCCCTGTCAACGTCGCCTCTATAGCCACACACAGCCAAATCTCAGAAAAGAGCTGAACAGGAAGCAGGGAGAGCGGCCCTCGGTATCACATTCCCCGCACCGTACAAAGCAGCGCGCTCTACAAGCAGAATGCCGCAGGCCGGGGCAGAGGAAAGCAGAACTGCACGGTGCATCTCAGGGGTGGCAGGTTTTCACCTGCTCCATCTGTCTCAGGAACGAAAGTCACAGAAGATCCCCTTTTAGGCGACAGAACAGAGCTTGGTGAAACATGTTCATACCAGACCCTGCATATGGGGGAAGAAGAGCTCCCCCGTCCCCAGGCAGAGAGGAAGTGAGGTCTCGCACAAGCCGTGTCCTATGTCTTGGCAAACACCTGTTCTAGATTGAGGTCAAACCCAAACTACACAGTAATATATGGGTTTCATAAACATCCTACACACAGAAAAAGAAATGGTTATAATCTTAGAGACATGACAGTGAGAAAGACCCTTCTGCAGAGATCAGTGATTTTTAGAAATAGGCGCACTCAAGTGTTCAGTAGCCAATTTTCATAAAAGAAGAGCAAAAGTCCTTATTGTGATAACAGGTAGATGCAAAAATAAAATTTTACCCTTAGGGAATAGTCAGACATGTTTGCAAAAAATATATACATATGCATATACATATGCATATATTCAATTATGTTGATAATAGCATTGCTTATAATAGCAAAATATTGAATAAAAAAAAATTAATATCCAACAATAGGGAATTGACGATATTCCAAACCCTCTAGAGATTCTCAAAATGGTTTTTAAAGTACATATTCATTGGCATCATAAGCTGCCCAATTGACAAAACCTCTTTTATCTCTCCAACTCAGATGCTAACCAACCACCAATTCTGTAAATGTATTTTCTCAATAGCCTTCAAACTAGCTCTCTTCTCTCCATGCTCACAGCTGTGGGATTATAATTCATTCACATAATTTATTCAGCTTTTTCTATGATAAACTTGCCTGGACAATAATGTTAAGCTTTTTAAGCCAATGTGTATAATGATATCACTGAAGAAATGAGCAATATAAAGATTTTCAAGGCTTAATATAGCAGTAGAAGCAAAATTTAAGTTGAGGCAGTAATAGAATAATTGATACTAAAGAAAACAGAAAATAAAAGAAAATTCTATAATTTTCTAAAAAAATGAATAGAGATAAAAATATTGATAGAGACAATGACAGACATTATAGGATCAAATATATGTACAGTTTACATAAAATTTTGTTCTAAGAAAGAATGTAGAAAAATTGTGACAAAAATAATAATCTATGACATCACAGAAGAAAACTTTCCTCACTTGAGAAAAAGTTTCAAGTAGGTAGACAGATTAAGCTTACTACATTAAAGAATTAATGAAAAGAAAAAAATATAAATATACATAAAAGCAACTTTTAATTATATAAAAACTAGTGGCCCTGTGCATGAAATTCATGCATGGGGGGGTGGGGAGGGGTATCCCTCAGCCCGGCCTGCACTCTCTCCAATCTGGGACCCCTCAGGGGATGTCCGACTCCCAGGGATCAAGCCTAAACCTGTGGGATCAGGCCTAAACAGGCAGTCAGACATCTCTCTTACAATCTGGGACTGCTGGCTCCTAACTGCTCACCTGCTTGCCTGCCTGATTGCCCCTAACCACTCTGCCTGCCAGCCTGCTTGCCCTCAACTGCCCCCCCCCCACCAGCCTGATCGACCCCAACTGCCCCCTACCTGCCAGCCTGATTGCCCCCAACTGCCTTCACTCTGCCGGCCTGATTGCCCCAACTGTCCCCCCCGCAGCCAGCCTGCTCACTCCCAACTGCCCCCTCTTGCGGGCCTGAATACCCCCAATTGCCCCCCTGTTGGTCTGCTTGCCCCCAACTCCCTCCCCACTGGCCTGATTACCCCCAACTGCCCTCCCCTCCTGGCCTTATCACGCTTAACCGCCTCTGCCTTGGCCCCGCTACCATGGCTTTGTCCGGAAGGATGTCTGAAAGGTCTCCTGGAAGGTCTCCCGGTTTAATTAGTATATTACCCTTTTATTAGTATAGATAATGCAATTACCCAGACTGTGAAAATCAGTAATCAAACAAAAACAGATCAAATATGTCTTCAAAAAATTCAAGAGTTCAGAAATAGTCAACCCATGTACATGTATAGAGATATGAATCTAAACAAGAACTCAAGAAATGAACATTTATGGCTTAAAAGTTATGGATTGCCCCTTATTCAGACTGGAACACAGTCTTTGAAATCCTGTAGGACTGTTGTGATAGGGCTTAGATGGGGAACAGAGATTTGTTTCATGATTCTGGCAATGGTCTTTGTGCATTTTTATACTTGTCCCCAAATCAAGCAATGTGTGTTCATATTTAATCTCTTTTTCTTAATATCCGCTCCTGTTCTCCATAAATAAACAAATGAGGTGCTCACAATGACAAACCCACGTATGTGGTGGCGCTGAGGCATGGGCATGAGAAACGAGAAGCCACGTGTGACCTTTGCCAAGGCAGAGCCGCACAGGCACGTGTTCGCATGTATCTCCTCCCAGGACTTCAGTAAAGGCCACTGGAAGGCTTGGTGGGGGGCAGCATGGGCAGGGTGGAGAGGGTCAGTGGGATTATAAAAGGGGGGACAACTGTAACACTTTCAACAATAAAGATAAATTTTTAAGAGACTGTTAAAAAGCATACTAAACTATGGTTGTCTTTTTTGTTAGTTGCTGCAGTTAAGCTGGGGAAAACTAATAATAATTTATACTCCAGTGGCTGTTATGTCCATTATTCATCTCCTCTGCTAATTAGTCCCTGAATGTTCCTTTGATTTTCTTAAAAATCATCATATGAAACATAATTTCAATAAAGTATAATATATATGTAGAAGAAAGACTGAACTAAAACATCAACACTATACTGAAATTTGTTATCTCAGATGAATGCTGTCTTCTGTATAAGTTTTATCCGTTTTCCAGATTATCTACAGCAATCATCTATTGGTTCAAAACTTAAAAAAAATGAGAAAATTTAGTAAGTGCCAATAATTTTTATTTCATATAATGACAAATTTTTTAAATGAGTTGTATCTCAGTTTAGTTATAGATGCAGAGACACAGAAGCATGAAGCAGACTGATGAGTCTGAGGGCAGGCGGAGGAGGACGGGAAGAGGTCAACCACAGCATTTGCACGCAGATATGCACAACCCATGGGCAGAGACAACAGGGCGGTGGGGGCCTGGGGCGGGGTCATTGGGGAAAGAAAGGGAACATGTGGAATACTTTCAATGATAAGACTTTTAAAAAATGAGTTGTACACTATTCTCACCTACACACAAAGAAAGATAAGACGTACTAGGATACCTTGAAAGATGTTGACACAGTTGCATTCAATGAATAGTGGAATGATGAGTGATTTCTTTATTCCTTCTACTTTTCAATATTTTATTTTATGAAATAAACATGTACTAGTATATATTTCATATTGAGAGTAAAATCTTAATAATACAGGTACAAATTTATACATTTTTACATGATTCAGCTGATTATCCTACCATAAAACTTTCAAGGTTTTTGTCGCAAATAACCTTCATTGTGACAAAAATAAAATGTAATTTCCTAAAATTGTTGCCTCAGATATTGATTAAAATTGATACGATTATGCATTAACATCGTATTTAGATTTTACCTGAAAGAAAAGGAGAAACTTTAACACAGCTGCAGGGGGTTGGAAATCCACGGAGCACCTAGAAGCCGCGCATGTAAAGAGACACTTTGACCCTCTCAATGAAAACATCAAGCAAACATCGATTTTTCCTTTTTACTCTCTGATTTCATTTGTCAAAGAACTTTTGATCTTGAAAGTGCTTCAGCAAAGAAAAGGGCTGTGTGCCAGGTGATGAGACAGACAGGAGCCTTCATGAAATCAGCACCTGCAAAGAACAGAGACCCTCTCCAGGCAGGTGCGGAGATGTCGCCCAAGTGCCGCCTGGGTCCCCACACAGGATTCCCTGACGTGCAACAGGTGCTCTTGTCCAGACTAGAGCACCGTTTCCCCAGAAACGACAAGATCTGCGTGGGGAGGGGCAGCCAGCCCGCTCACGGGTGAGTGACAACGGGGTATCCCAGCTGTGGCACCCTAGCGAAACCAAGGGCTACTCCCATATTTCTTTTTTTTTTTTTTTGTAATCCTCACTCAAGGATATTTTTCCATTGGTTTTTAGGGAGAGTGGGAGAGAGAGGGAAGACGGAGAGAAACATCGATGTGAGAGAAGCACATCGATTGGTTGCTTCCAGCATGAGCCCCGACCAGGGCCCTGCGGGGAGGATCCTGCAACCAAGGTATGTTCCCTTGACTGAAATCGAACCCAGGACCTTTTGGTCTATAGGCTGATGCTCTATCCACTGAGCCAAACGGGCTACGGTGGCTATTCCTCCATTTCCACAGTGGGGGCCATTTAACGTGACAAGTGGGAGTGATTTGCGAAATTTCCCTCCAGTGTTCCCCGGTCCAGGGGTCTGAAAGTCACAGCACTGCTCGCTTCCCTTGGGCCCTGGCCCTGTGAGTTGTGGGGGCCGGTGCCCACCAAATCACGGCACGGAGCGACAGGCGACCTTTCTCTTCACTCTCTGCCACTTTCCGGGGCTGTAAATCAGGGACATGCAAGCTGGAAGAGCTGGCATATGCCCTCGCTCGAAGAGCAGATGGAGGTGCGGGGGAGGAGGGCTCCTGCAGGCTGGCTACAGGCAGCCCTGCCCATAAAAGTGAGCCACTCGCACTAATTCCTCACATAAATTACCGGGCGGCGGCAAGCGCCGGCCCGTTCAGCAGAAAACCCTTCATCTTGCTGTCAGAGGTCAGCTCGCCCTTTAAATTACAGGTATTTCTGAGCCCTGGCTGTGTGTTCCCGCCGCACACTTTCCGGGCAGAGGGATGTGCATCGAAGAAAAGACCGGCGTTCCTGGTGGACGCGGGCCGCCTCCAAACACTGGGACCAGCGCGGTAATGGCCGGGGGATCCTTTTTCTCAAGGCTTCAGGACTGAGCTCTGACAGTGAATCCCAGAGGAATTAATAGTGGAACCAAAAAGCAGGTAAACTGTCACTTTTCTGGTGAAATGTGCCCGACAAATGCTAGGAAGGACCGCTTCCCGAACCCACACCCTGGCTGCCGGCAGAGGACTCGAAGCCCAGACTCTCCCAGAACAGCCACGCTCCCTTGCGGGAAACCAATCACTCAGCTCGGAAAGAAACTCGCCTACGAGATTTCAAACGTCAGTACTGGCTTCCCCTGGGTGGGGTAGTCGGTAAAGCCTTGGAATCCTCCAGATACTGGGACGTTAGAACCAGAAGCCACCAAAGGGCTGAAATATTAACCCAACAGCGTCGAATTCTGACAACAATGTGCCGAAGACGGTGGGTCAGGTATCGCACCTGTGTGCCTTCCTTCAACATGCAGCAGCACTACAGACGGCGCGCTGTCATGGCTTGGGGATGGTCTTAACTGCGTGCAAACCAGTACACATTTCGTAATAATTACAGTCGGCAGCCTTTTCCTAGTAGGGAATTATCAGTTACGTCCATGAAAACGGCCCCCTTGGCACAGTTTCTACAGCTCATGACTCTAAGAACTGAAGGAAAGAAGAGCATACCAGAGGAAAGGCTCAGAGTACAGTCACACACGAGTTTCAGCAACTTGTGGGGCGACGCAGAATGGGGGGTGTTGCCGGCCACCTTCAGGAGAAATGTTTAAGCATCCAGCCCACCTGTGCCCAGCGTTTTCTTTCCTTGGATGTTACAGGGGCACGTACACTTTTACTAGTAGTGGTTGAGGAAAAGAAATGAACTTGTCATTTTGAACTTTAAGGAGATTAAGAAATGAGGAGCCTTTGGTAGAGCATGGACGTACAATATGAGCGTTTTCAGGATAAAAGTGCAACCCGCCGAAACTATCGCATATATCCCAGAGACTTGGTCTCGGTGGCTAATTCCTAATCCATGTTAAGGTAGTTCCTGAGCAGCCAAATATATTTATTTTAGTAATGATGACAAGGTATTTCTCAGAGCTCCCCATGAGACAGCCATGTCCAACATCACGTGCGTGGTCATCCTTTCAGACTGGAAAGCGAGGCCGAGAGAGAGAGAGAGAGAGAGAGAGAGAGAGAGAGAGAGAGAGAGAGAGAGAGACATGGCCAGTGAAGCAGCGTCAGTGGAGGTCAAAGGTGAGGGACCTGCTCCAGCAGGCTCACCGCCACCCACAATGCACTGGGCAGACGCTGCTGCTCTGGGGTGGGGTGGGGTGGGGGGAATGAAGGCATGGAAAAGAGGCACAGACAGGGACCCCTGCCTTAGGGAACTCCAGGCTGCGCCGTCTTCCTGACCGTCTTCCTTTGCACCTTGTAGGTCCCCACCTGGTTTTCGTTCTCTTATAATACTTAAACTGTGTAAAGCAACGTGCAACCCTGTAGTAATAAGCTGGGGTGTCGATATAGACAAGAATGCATTTATAGAATTCACTGGTCAAAACATAGAAAAGTGTGTTTTCAGTTACCTACTTCACATTCATTAATGAAGTCACTTTTTAACAGATAAACAAAGTCTTAGGATCCTAGTGTTAGCCAACCTGTAACTGTGTCATTACTACAGGAACCTCAGGGGGGGGTGCGTGGCGGGGGGGGGGGCTGCGTGCACCTCCCACAGGTCGGTGGGAAGACACACTTCAGGCAGAAAGGGAGGCTGTGTGTGTCCATTCTCACCCGCTACGTGCACCAGTTCTGGTTTTACTGAGTTTCTTTCAATATTGTTGGCTCTAAATGTAAGATCATTTACATATCACACTAAAGATAAAAACCAAGATGTCCACTGCCCACCATGACACTGGGGACGAGGGCTGGCAGGTGCCGATGGGAGATCCGAGGCCAGGACAAGGCCGTTTGGAGCCCTCCCCTCCTTAGACAATGTGAAGACCCTCGATTTTAGTTGCACCTGGCACAGGGCTAGTATCACATCCTCATTGGGCTGGAGTTACGGGGCCTCTATCTTTTTACCAAACTCCCTAATACCCGGCCTCCCCCCGCATGGTCCTAGGAGGTGAGTGGAGGTCACAGTCCGCGTGGAGCATGGTGGCTGGGCGATGGGGAAGGGGTTTCCAGGACATGTCCCAGCCAGTAGCCTCTGGACTGCAAGGCTGAGGCTCACCGGGTGCAGCCCCAGCTGGCTTCGTCTCCAGACGAAATGGTTTCTAATGCCGTTTCGTTGTTTTTAAAAACCAAATGTGACTAATTTTCTCCAGCTTTCTCCCGGGATCTGCCACAGAAGTGGTTATTTTAAAATGACGTGTATTCCAGTACTATTTTAAATCAATGGCTCAGAATCACAATTTATATAAAGACGGCGACTCTCACAGCGCCACCTATGACTCATGCGTGTCCCTCGTTAACGGTGCCAGTAACCGCTATTATTTCACATTCATTTGGGTGACTCCGCCCAATGACACAGATCCTGCCCGAAACAGAGAACTCGGACAGGCTCCTGGCTCCTCCTGGATCAACGCTGGAGGAGCTAGAGGGGGGACGTGGGGTCCCAGAAGAACAGAGGAAAGGAAGGAGAGAGGGGAGGTGAGTGGAGGCAGGGCCAGGGGACTGGAAAGGAGAGGAAGGAGAGGTGGGAGGGGAGGGAGGATCAAAGACCTGAGGCTGATTTAAACTGATGGGGGGCGGGGGGAGGGGATGGAGACTGGGAGAGGATTGTCTGGAGGCGGGAGAGAGGATGGTTTACAGGAAAGCAGTGCCAACACCCACATCGTTTCATATTCCCCTGTGACTCAGGCTTTAATGTCGGCTTTTAGTGCAATTTAAACCTCTCCAGCGAAGGACCCCCTTCTACACTCAGGCCTCCCTCCACGCTCCTCCGAGCAGAGGGGGAGACAACACCTGGACATTCTGCAAGTTTGTGTAATATTTCTTCTCCCTCCAGGATGCGGCACGGGAGGCCGCCTCTACCCTCAGCGCTGTCCTCGAGGTCTGAGGCCGACCACAGGAGTCACGGATGCACACGGACACGCGCAAACGCAGACACAAGTTTCAGTGGCCCTTGGTCCCACCCTGACCTGCTTTTCGAGGCAGCAGAAAGGTGTGCCCTTTGCCATTGCTGGCGCCTGTGCTCTGGACGTGGAAGCTACATGGACAGAATCAAGTCACGTTTGCTGGTGTCAGGACAGCCAAGGAAACACAGAAAACGGGCAGGTTGACCATGCTTAAGTAAAGGGTGTCCCAAAACTCACACAAGAAGTAATTTTGATAGAAAATACAGGTTTATAATTAAAAGTTGTAAATTTATTGATTCATAAAGTATACAGTATAGGGTTATGTGTGGAATAGGATATCGGGTAAATGGCCTCCGCGGCTTTGCTGTCACATACGCACACTTTTGTTGAAATTTTCCATGACCGTTTTGCATAAATGTGGCTGAATTTCATTGATACAGCGCTCAATTTCCTCCTTCAAGGCATGGGTGGTCGTGGGCTTGTTGGCATAAACTATATGCTATTCCATACATAACCCTATACTGTATTCTTTATGAATCAATAAAAAATTTACAATTTTTAATTATAAACCTGTGTTTCCTATCAAAATTACTTCTTGCGTGAATTTTGGGACACCCTTTAATTATGAGGCGTTTCATGGCTTTAACCATCACTAATCACAAATTTCTTTGCTATATTTAGAAAATGAATATTGAAAAATAAAACAGCATGGCAGAGCTTGCCGGTATATTTCATCTTCTAGGTCAGATCTATTCATCTTGCCACTGACCAGTCCATAGACAATGTCACCACAAACCTTTTGTAAGACTTTCTCGTATTTGCCAAGGAGCGTGTGTTAAGCACGGACGGCCCTGAGACGACAGACCATCAGCCCGATCTGCTCATTTTCACAGCGAGTCCCACCTCCCCACAGTCTTCTGTCTGGGTAGCAGGCTCGGCTTTTTATGGTTTTTACTGCAATTATCTTAATTGAGTGCAGCGCTGTCTACTATGGTGACCATGTGGCCATTCAAATTAAAATTAATGAGAATTAGCATTTCAGTTCCTGGGTCTCCCTGGGCCCATTGCAAGTGCTTAGCGGCCACATGTGCAGCGCAGCTCGGTGGCGGGGCCCTGGCCAGGCTGAGCGCTGCATTTGCTGCTGCGACCTCCGAGATTGCTCCAGGACCATCAAAGGGCATGGACGGCGGCCCTCGCTCTGCCCTACCATTTGCAGCTGGAACAAATGGCCGTTTCCTTTTGATGTCAGTTCAGGGTGTGGGCTGAGAGACCTAAACGTGCATGGCCATCTACCTGTCTCAAAGTCTCACTTCTATTTTCGGGGCTCAGTATGTCCTTTACAAGACACAACCTTGGAGTCCTGTTGATGGTGGTCGGCCAGCCAATCCAGAGCCAGGAGCAGGGGGCCTGACACCGTGGGCAGGGCCTCCTCTGCCTCACGAGGGGGAGGAGGCTGAGATGCCCCCAGCCTGCAAGGTTCAGAGCAGAGATTCTACGTCAGCGGTTCTCAACCTGTGGGTCGCGACCCCTCTGGCGGTCGAATGACCCTTTTACAGGGGTTGCCTAAGACCATCCTGCATATCAATATTTACATTACGATTCATAGCAGTAGCAACATTACAGTTATGAAGTAGCGACGAAAATAATTTTATGGTTGGGTCACAACATGAGGAACTGTGTGGGACGCGGTTACAGTGTCTTGGCCAGGTTCAAGCCTCGGACTAATAAAGGACAGGGTCCTCTCATTGCCACGTGCAAGTCCCAGCTGGAGGGCAGGGCCCCCCCAGCACAATCATAGCCAATGGCTGTGGTTGTGAGCTTGAACCTGTGGTCTGAACACGTAGCCCCACGTGCCTTGTGCTAGAGTCCAGGTGCATGTCGTTGAGTGAGGTTGAGACTCATGAGAACGCTGTAAACAACGTGATCACGCCCCTGCTTTGCCCCGTGGCATCTGCTATCAAATAAAGACACGGCTTGTGGGCGCTGGCGCTGTCTCCTCATCAGGGAGCAGCATCCCACTGAGACCCGGCTTTCATTCTCTTGTCTGTCTTTCCTTAATCCTTTCACCCCCCCCCCCGCCCCCCACTCAGGATCACCCTTGGTCGTGCAGCCACAAATGGCACGCGACCAGGGACTGAGTTCAGGCCACAGAACTGTATTTAAAGGGGCAGAAGGTTGAGAACCACTGCTCTAAGTGCTTCAGGCCACAGGCCTCCTGAAGGAATGGCCCTCCTCACCCCTTAATGGTG
>NC_081845.1:4935545-5022714 GCF_963259705.1 Myotis daubentonii
GCCTTGGCACAAAGACCCTCGGTCCGTAAGCTCAGCCGCCTCAGGGCCACACGCACCAGCCGGTCCCTGCAACGTGGCCCCGTGAGTCACAGAGACACCCCGCCTCCCCGTCCCCCGGGACCTGTACTCAGAGCTGGTCCCTGAACCAGCAGCACTGGTGCCACCGTCACCACCTTCTAGAAATGCAGGCTCGGGCCCCTGAGTGGGCATCGATTCCACTCTCAGAGGTCACCCAGGACCCTGGGAGGTAGGTGCCCACCAGGGCCCGCCGCCCCGTGACCTGGGCAGGAGATGGGGGCCCGGGCCTCACCAAAAGAAGGAGTTCCCCCACTCGTCGCTGTCATCACCCTGCTTCTGCGCCCGGACGGTGAGGTCGAAGCGCGAGCCGTCGCTGGGCCACGCGAAGTAGAAGACGCCGGAGCTGAGGATCTTCCTGAGGGCCGTGAGCCGCTCCTCCTCCCGGGCCTCTTCCTGCAGAGGGTAAAAGTCGGTGGCGGTGATCTTGTAGATTTCAGCCTCCGGAATTCTGCCCACAGACGTGCAGCCCGTCACCAAAACCAGGAAGCTCAGGGACGCGTCACCTGGAGGGGAAATCGGACGGGAGAGCTCAGGACCGCGGTGGCAGCGCGCAGTCCCGGGGGCCCAGGCGGCCCAGCTTTCACCGCAGCCACGTGCCTTCCTGCTCACGACTCCCACACCCCCCGGCGCCTCCAATTCCTCAGCTCAGCGTCTAGGAATCGCCCTGCCACGTGGGCCTGCCGTCCAGGGCCTGGTGCTGAGCGTGGCCCCTGACCAGCAGCGGCATCACCTGGGAGGGAGCCTGTTAGAAATATTTGCAAACTCTCGGCCCACGCAGACCCGTGGGCCTGGCCAGAACGGTGCTCCAATGAGCACCAGGCGATTCCGCTGCCCACCAGAGCTGAGGGGTGCCGGCCTGGAGCCTTCCCAGCCCCGCCCCTCTCCCCCTATCTGCCCCCCCCACCCCCAACGCCTCTCAAACCCACCCTCCCGTGAATCCTCAGCCACCGCCTGCTCGGTCCTCCAGCTCTGTCACTGGAGTGGCCTCCCCACCCCACCTGCTGGCAGACCTCCCTCCCCCACCTGACTCCTCCACGGCTCCCACTTCCCCCCTGAAATGGGAGCTCCTCCACCCTCGTCCCCCTGCAGGGACGCCCAGGGCCCAGCAGCTATCCGGCCGGGCTCTGCAGCTCCTCAGATGTGCCATGTGCCCTCCCACCGCTGGGCCTTCGCCCAAGACGCTGCCTCTGCCCCGATGCCTCCCCCCAACTGTCAGCCCAACAAGACCTTCCACGACCCCTACCTACCCCACTCGCCTCCCGCCTCCACCCTCCAGGACAGCACAAGCCTGCCTGCCCTGCCCCCACCTTTACCAGGGAACACCTCTTCCCCCTTTGGGCTCATCTCAGCAGCACCTCCTCCAAGGAGCCGTCCCAAGTCCCGGTCAGTTGCCCTTCTCTGTGCCAACAGCTTCCCTGTTAGCCTTGTCACAGCAGAGTGACCCCCTCCCACCGGTGCCCCCGGGACCCTGGGCTCCTTCGGGCAGCACTGTGGCCGGTGCTGTGTCCCAGCACGGCACAGGAAGCGGTCGATGAGCTCTCCCGACCTGAGAGCAGCTCAAGGCTCCTGCCCCGTGAAAGGTTCCCAGGCCCCTGACCCCGAGGCCAGCCCTGACCCGAGGCTGCGAGCCCACGGGTAGGCTGTGGGCGTGGGCTCAGGGAGAGGCCTGGGAAGTCTGCATCTCTCCATCCCAGTCCTCGCCCCTCTGCGTGGGGGGCCGGGTGCCTGCTAGAGCCCAGGCGGCCTGGGACGGGCGTGCTGCAGGCAGGCGGGAAACGGCTCCTCAGACAAATGAGGACGAAGGACAGCGCCGCCACCGCTGAGCATCCGGGACGAGTCCTGGGACACGCGGCTCAGGAGAGGGGGCGGGTGAGGGGGTCTCGGAGGGAGCCCTGGAGCGGGCGCTTTGCTGCCAGCTGATTTTCGGGGCAGTGCTGCCTGGCACCGGTCCACGCACTTCCTCCAGCAGCCTGGGGAGGGGGCACTTCTGCCCCATTGTACAGAAAGGGAGGGAGGCACAGAGGGTTTGAAGGGAAGGGCCCTGGTCTGAGCCTGGTGCAGACTGTTCCCTGACCCCTGCCAGGTGGTGTCCCCACCAAGAAGGTTTCTGTAGGGGGTCAAAGTGAGGCCGGGGTGGGGTGGGGGGAGGCTGCCTCCCAGGCGTGTGGGGATCCCTTCGATGCTCACCTGGAGCACAGGCTCTAGGCTTTGCTGTGGGTGAGGCAGGTCAGCTTTCTCTCAGCCAAGAAACAGGGCCTGGGGAGGGGCGCAGAGGCCCTTAGTGCAGGCTGAACAGTAAGGACCTCGTAGGCGGGGACAGACAAGCCCTGACTGGCCTTGGCCTCAGAAGACGGGCTCGGAGCTCTGCACACCCCCTTTCCAGACTTCAGAGGGGAGGCACAAGATGGCCTCCGCGTCCCTCCAGCTCACACCTCCTGGTGGCAGGGCTGTGGCCCCAGCAGCACCAGGCCAGGTCAGAGGTTGCTGGCCAGAGTCGGGTGAGGTGGCGAGGAGGGCAAGCCGTGGGTGCCAGGCCAAAGGCCCACCAGATACAAACACGCACGCACTCTCTCACATACATGCACAAACATGCACACAGGCAAACACACATGCACATGTGCATGTGTGTGCAGATGCACACAACCACATGCTCATAGGCATGCACACGCATGCAGGCACAGCCACATGCCCACATGTGCATGCAGACACACATGTACGTATGCACCCGCACACATGCACACACGCATGCACACACAGGTACAGCCCTGCGGAGGACAAGAAGCTTACAGTGCAGACAACTCCGCCTGCAGCCTGGACGGCCAGGGAGGAGAACGGATGGTGCATCCCCAAATCTAGGAGTTAATGGCCGCGTTTCAGTTTGGGAAGATGAAAAAGTTCTGAAGACGGATGGTTGCCCAACACTGTGAATGTTCTTAATGCCACTGAACTGTACACTTAACAATTTTATCTCCTGCATATTTTGTAACAATAAAAACAACTCCAAAACCTCAGTATCAACTTAGGAACACTTTCCTCGAAGCCCACCTCCACGCCCGAGCTGCCCCGCGCCCCGAGGCTGCCGTGACAGGGCCCACGTCCACCGAGCTGCGGCCACCTGTCACCTGGCAGGGGAGGGCTGGCACTGGGCTCACCATGAGTCACGGCAGACACAAGGCCATTCATTCGGGACAAGGCTGGGCGTGTTCTCCAGGCCCCGCCTCCTGGGCTGGCATTGCTCTGTGTGCTCAGTTCCGAGATCTCTCCCCAGCGGGGTCCCTGCCCACCTCAGGCCTGTGGGCCGCCCGATCTATTGTCCTGCTCGTCCAGGACACTCTCAAACTTAGTGGGAAGCGAAGGCCTTAGGAACTCTGGGCTGCCCCAGGGGAAGGAAGACGCTTTGGCCAGAGGACCCCCAAGGCCCTCCCCGCCCCACATGCACGAGCTCAGAATTCTGTCGCCTTTGTAGCCACATGGCACCGGCTCAGTGCGCCCTCACCTTCCCTTTCTAGAACCGGGAGCGGTGCAGGCCACGCGGCCACTCACCCAGCTCGGGACAGCCCGCTGTGCCCGTGGCCCCCTCCGCCTGGCAGCCGGCAACCAGCAGGTGGGGGTAGTCACACCACGGACATTCCCAGAGCTGGGTATCCAATATTTACCAGCTCACCACGGGATACTGATGTTAAAGTAAAGGACTCTGAGACCAGGAAGGCCACTCCATTTCAGACTCGCCAGAGAGCGCTGCATGCCCTGAGCACAAGAGACTGTCCCACTCCCTCTCCACTCTTCCCTCGGCAGTGAGAGCCCACAGAAGCCAGCGCTCGGCAAGCCGTGCCTGTCCACCAGCCTGCGCCCTTCCCCCACACCGGCTCTCCTGGGGACCCCCTGCCAGCCCCGCCCACTCGGCACCATGCTCCTTCTCACGGAAATCTAGGAACACTGTCAGTAGAGAGAAGGCCTCCTGGTTCACAGGTGGGAAACCAGCCCTGGGGAGGTGGCATGCACATGGGCCATGCTGTGACGCTCGGACGGGACCCGAGGGCCGCTGGGAAGTGTAGGGCTGTCTGTTGCTTCAGGGGCTGTGCCCGGCACAGTCCAGGAGCCTCACTCATTAGAGACCTCAGTTCACTCAACCGTGGAGGCCATGACACGCGGAGGCCATGACACGCGGAGGCCTCGAGCGCTCAGGCTAAAAGCAAGGTAAGTCCCTGTTCTCACTGGCAAAGTGCCTTCGCTGCTACTCTCACCTCCTGGCTCCCCACACGCAGTCCCTGGGAAGCCCGACGCCCGGAACGGTAGGGGCTCCACCCCCTTCCTGCTGGCTTTTCAGGGAGAAAGGGGCACTCAGCTCTCTGTGACACCCAGGAACCTGAGATAAAGCTTTGATGCAATGTCCGTGCATGTTTCTTCATTTCTAACATAAAGGCTGTTCTCCCTTCAGTAAAATTAAAATTGAACAACTGCCCCAAGCGGAGAGACTGAGGGGAAGCCTCCTTCTCTGTGGAGACCCTCAGCCTAAAAAGTCAAGGGGGGCGCCTTGCTTCCCAACACCCTCAACAGGTGAGAAACAACAAACGGAGAAAACAGATCTAGTTTGGGGCTGCTGCCAAGCGCACCCTGGCCCCTGGCCGGGAGCCCTGCAGACACCCTACTCACCCGACAATGTTCTCCTGGGGCCATCACCCTTCCTGGCCTGTGGCCGACCTCAGACCACAGCTTTCCCCTGGGGTGGGGGGAGGGTGGGGCTGCTCTCCGCCCAGAAGCTCACTCCCCGCCCAGTTGGGACAGAGCAGCCTGGTGGTGGAGACCAGCCCCTGGGGCCAGAAGGCACACAGCCCAGAGTCCAGCTGCAGCTGAAGAACTGCCTGGCCTTGGGCCGTTCCGGCCCTGCACGGAGCCCAGGCCCCTGCAGATCATTTGATTAGGGATCCCTTAATGAAGCACAAGAGAAACCTTTCCAGTTATCACTGTAAGATGTCAACCACGGAACACCTCCTGAGTGCCTGGAGGTGACGGTGTAGAAAAAAGTGTCACAGACTAGATGACGCACAGCAGGTAAGTCCCCCTCTGCCACCACCCCCCCCAACACACACACACCCCAGCTTGTCTGTCTGTGAAGCAGGATGGCAACGGCGCCTCCCTCAGGCTGCCGGGAGAGCTGCGTGAGTCAGTGACAGCACATCAGCAGTGCCGGGCCCTGGGTAGGCACCATGCAAGGCCCCCTGCCTCCACACGGCGTCATGACTGAGGCTGGGGAGGCCCGTAGGAAACCCTGGCAGGCGGCACATTTTCATGGGAAAAGCGAGTTCTGGAGGCAGCCAGGTCGGGCTGGCGTCCCAGCAGAGCTTCTTGGGGCGTTTCCTTCGCTGTAAAACGGGGGTGAAGATGCAGATCGCACTGCTCCTCTGCAGGATTCAGTGACGTCATGGATGTATAGTCCTTGGCTCGGAGCGGACGTTTAATGAAAGCACTTGGTCATGTGGGTGGGTCGCCTGGTGCTTCTCCTCAGCACCGCTCAGAGATTGTCCATGTCATCATCGTAGTTCAGGCAAGACCGGCCCAGGGAAGACCCGGGAAAGGAAGGCTAACACCAGTGCCCTTCTGGGGGCTTTCACCGTCCTCCGTCCACACACCCGGCGGCCGAGGGGGGTGGGACATGCATGTGCTGGGCTGGGGAGAGCCATCGCGCCTGAACTCGGTCAACTCAGCCCTTCCCATTTTGACCCAGCTCTGGCCTCGGCCCCATAACTCACTGATGGCACTGGGTGGGCCAACACACATTAGCCGGCTGAGACGGGGAAGGACATGGTGGCTCCAGGTTCCCACGAGGTCCAGGAATGCAGAGGTGACTCAGTGGCCCCGGCAGGGATGGGCGGGGGGGGACACACAACCCCCAAGGCCGCCTGGCTGACCGCTGGGCCCCTCGAGGTCATACTAAGCAAGGACGCCCACTTGTCTTGTAAGTTCTCTGCCTTTTCAAGCCAGACAAGTGGCCCATTCTGTGATGCACTTTCCTTTCCTGTAGCTCCCCGCCCCCCCCGCCCCGCCCCCCCTGCCCCTGCCAGTGTCTGACGCTCAGGCCCTGGTGGTTGGCTTTCCTCGCCACCAATGACCAGACCAGCCTGTCCAGGGGGCTTGGGACCTGTGGCATCCACCTTCTGGAAGGCAGAGTACAGGTCCCTTGTAAGTGACAAACAACCCCTGGGCAGACCCTCATCCCCCTCCACCCCTCCCGCCCCCCCCCGCACCCCCGCACCACCACCCCCCGCCCCCCCCGACACACACACACTGACGCTCAGGTCCTGATGAGCAAACAACAAAGGGGACCTTTCTTTGCACCCAAGGCCAGAAGCAACACAGACAGGTGAGAACCGGCTGCACTCACCTTGACCTTCCCAGCATGGAGGAGCAGGCTCGGCAAAACAAACATTCAAAAGATCACACAGTTAAAATGCTTTCCAAACTAACAAGAGAGGCGAGAGGCGGGCAGGCTGACAGCTGCGGCTCCCGGAGGGTACTCACCGGATTTTAACCTGAGCTCCCCCAGGCAGCCGTAGGCGTCGGTGAGCTTCCCGTACTGGCCTCTGATGACCTCCTTCTCGGCGGGCGCTGGGGGACAAGCACAGCACAGACAACATCAGCGGGTCTCCCGCGGGAGTTCGCTCCCCGCAGCCTTCCGCCGCTCCCACCCACTCGAAAAAGAAAACGCAGAGACAATAGCTCAGCCCCAGTAGCGCGGGTGGAGGTTTGAGGTTTCAGGATCAGCGAATCACCAGGCAGCAGGGATGTAGACATCCCCGCGAAAAGCTTGCTCTCTGCGGGCGCCCACAGCTTCCGGGGGGGGGGGGGGTGTGAGGCGGGGGGAGGGCTGGAGAGGATGAGGGGCATCCCCCGTGGGCCGGAGGTGCTGGGTTTGAGGGGGAGCCTGGGCCTGACCCTGTCACTGCACCGGGGCCCATGTGCTCAGACACAGAGCGAGTCATCGTCACCTGCCAGAGGACCTGCCTTCCTAAGTGTGTCCCCTGGGGGCTTCGTTCTGCAGTGCCCACCCCCGCCCCCCAGGAAGTGTTAACCCACAGGGGGGCTGCACAGAAAGCTGGGTACCCAGACACCCCAGGCCCAGTAGCGTGAACCCCAAGGTGAGCTGCATGAGCAGGACCCCCCATTCGGCAGTTGTGCCCAGAGCAGGCGGAGAGCAAAGCTGGCAGAAGGAGGGACCTCGGGGCAGTAGCCCCGCCCTTTCCAGTGACTCCACAGCCACCGCCTGTCAGTGGACAAGTGGACAAATGCCCGAGAACAACCCTGATGCAATCATCTGTTCCAGCTCCGGGAGCCTTACCAAGGCTCCTGCAGGACCTGAGCCTCCGCAGGCCCGGTCCTCGGCTTGTTAAACCGCAGACAAGGGGCTCTCTGGGCACCAGACAGACAGGAGGACACCGCTGGGCAAAGCAAGTGTCAAATCCAACTTTGGACGCGGCACGGACCATGGGAGAGGCTGTGGACACGGGGAGGGGGACACCGCTGGGCCCACTGGTCACACACCACAGAGCACACATCACATCGCCCGCCCATGGGCAAAGGAACACGAATAAAAAGAGCTCTCGTCGTCTTCGAGCCCTGCCACCTGGCCCATCGAGTCCCGTAAGCGACGGACTCCCTGACATGAGCGCCCTCCTGCCGGCCTTGCCCCGAGACCACTCTCAGCACGTGTGCCCGGCCGTCGCGGTCATCTTGTGAGAAGACGCGTTTTTCCTCCGCAATCGGACTGGCTGGAAACAAACCCTGGCTCACGACAGACCAGCGGGGCACAGTTCCGGGGGCACAGCTGACCGCGAGGGTGGCGGGGCCAGCCCCCTCTGTGGGCTCCAGGAGGACCCCTCCCTGCCGCCTCCCAGCTCGGGGTGGCCGTCACCCCTGCTTGAGCTGCATCACCCCCTCCATCGTCACATGGCCACCTGCTGTCTGTGGGTCTCTATGTCTCTCTTCTTCTAAGGACACCGGTCTTATTGGGCTTGGGGCTCACCCGCCCCCAGCACGACCTCATCTCAACTAACGACATCCCCGCTGACCCATATTCTGGGTGTGAGAGCCGGGCTTCAATACATGATGCTGGGGACACGCCTGAAGCCATGACACTCGGTGGTCTCTGCACTCGGTGAGCCAGCCCGTTTACGGCCCAGACCCCCTGCAAACAGTCTCCCCGATGAGCTTTCCTTTCCTCTCCACGGCTCCTCTGGCCCACCCTGGCAGC
The DNA here is from genome assembly GCF_963259705.1 of Myotis daubentonii. Classification (NCBI taxonomy): domain Eukaryota; kingdom Metazoa; phylum Chordata; class Mammalia; order Chiroptera; family Vespertilionidae; genus Myotis; species Myotis daubentonii. Next base: position 4,943,872 of record NC_081845.1, read on the forward strand.
CCCACACTGCCCAGGCCCGGCCTCCCAGGCAGCCTGCTCCGAAATCACCACCCCCCTGCTTGCCCCAAACAGCTACGCGTCCTCACGAGGCTTGGAGAAAGGAAGAATCCATTCTGCTCCGCAAAAGAGAGCTCTCGACCCAATGCCTGCAAGCAGCGGGCAGGTCCCAGGTGGACGAAGCTGCTGGAAGGGGCCCTGAGGACCGGAGGACACGCCCGCCTGCTCTGAGGGGCAGCGGTCAGTGCTGCCAGTGGTCCCCAGGAGCCATGCCAGCCCAGTGCCCGCAGGTCTGGCGTTTTTCCAGAGAAGTAGGACAGGGCTGATTTTTTGCTGCTGCCAACCAACCCCATTTATTTTAAGCACCGTGTGGGCAGAACACACCCCTCTGCAGGCGGTACTTGCCTGCCCGTTTGCAACTTCTGTCCTGCTAATGCCTCCAAAACAGAGCGTTCCCGCCGTCCACGCTTTCCTGCATTTCCTGCGGGTTTTTCCCTCCCCTGCCATTGGCCACGAAATCCAGCCTGCTGAGGGAAGTCCTCTCGTCTACTCTCCCATCCTCTTCCTCACCCATCTCGTGCTCCTGGGATGCTGCCATCCATCCTCTACTGGGGCTGGCACTGCCCTGGCACAGGGACCTGGCAGTGAGCATGACAGGCCACCGTCCCTGGACATCAGAGCCAGCCCAGGCAGGCACTGGGCACGGGCAAAGGAGGGACGCGTGTCATGGATGGTGAGTGGCAGTGGAGGCCAAGCCGTGGGTGGGACCCTAGAGCAGGGGCACTGCTGAGACACATCCACGAAGGCCTCGTCGGTGCCAGGCACCCCGCAAGCTTCCTGCCAGGGCGGACAGCCATGGTCGGTAAGCACAGTATAGATGGTGGCATGAGCTAAGGAGAAACAGTGAGCAAGGAAGGGGGGTATGAAGTGGGGTGTGTGTGTGTGTGTGTGTATGAGAGAGAGAGAGAGAGAGAGAGAGAGAGAGAGAGAGAGAGAGAGGTGTTTTACATCGCATGTTTTGAGAAGGCCTCGCCGCAATGGCGACTTTTGAATGCAGCCCCGAAGGAAATGAGAGAGAAGGCTGAGCAAGGAGCAGGGAGCATTGTAGGCCCAGAGGAGCATGTGCAAAGGTCCTGAGGCAGAGGCATTCCTGGCAATTCAGGGACCAGAAAGGTCAGTGTGTCTGCTGGAAATCGGAGTGGGGGACACGCTATAAAGAGCCTCTGGGTCATAAAAAGGCTTGGGTTTCAGGCTGAGAGGGAGCCCTTCCGGGCTGCTGTGTTGGGAACAGAACGCAGAGGGGTATGGGGAGAAGCAAGACCAGTTGGGAGGCTGGGCAATGGCTCAGGCAAGAGATGCTGGCGGGACCACGGTGAAAGCAGCGGCGGTGCTGAGAAACGGTCAACTTCTGGAAACACACGCACACACTTTTATGGAAACTTCCTAAGAAAAGCAGAGTAAGTGTAATAAACCCTGTGCGCCCACATACCATGGACCCACCAGCTCCAACACCAGCTAGTTTCATTCATTCATTGCCCCTCCACCCCAGTCTCACCCTGAGATCAGGGCCTCAGATGTGGCCCTCAGACAGGAAGCATCACCAGCATTAGAAATACCAGTTACCAGGCGCCTCCCCACTCCCCCCACCCCGCCAGCATGGCTGAATCAGAACTCTGGGCTGGAGACTCAGAGCCTGTGTTTGAATGAGTCCTCTTAGTGAGAATCCCTGTCTCAGGTGATTCTGAGTAAACCCCAGACTCCTTATCATTTCATCTCTAAATATTTCAGTAAGAATCTCCAAAAGATAAGGTTTTTTTAAAAGAAAAACATAACCACAATAGCATTATCACATCTAAAGGGACTTAAGCACATTCCTTAACATCATTAACTATCTCCACATTTTGAAAAGCGAGGACAAGATCTGAGAACAGATTGGATGCGGGAGGCGAGAGCATACGGTGCAAGGACGCTGCCGATGTCTCCTGACTGCAGACAGGGGAGTGGCTGCACCTGTGCGGGAGGCTGGTGGGACAGGGGAGTGGCTGCCACCTGTGCGGGAGGCTGGTGGGACAGGGGAGTGGCTGCCACCTGTGCGGAGGCTGGTGGGACGGGAGTGGCTGCACTTGTGAGGGAGGCTGGTGGGACAGGGGAGTGGCTGCCACCTGTGCAGGAGGCTGGCAGGACAGGTCTGTGGAGCAGCAGGAGCTCAGGCTGGAGAGAAGGCGAGGCCAGAGCCCATCAAGCCCAGCAGGGAAGTCTGGCTGACCTCACACCCAGGGTCCCCAGCAAACAGGTATTTAACGTGGTGAGGCTGGGAGGTCACCTGGGGGTGAGGCTGGGAGGTCACCTGGAGGTGAGGCTGGGAGGTCACCTGGGGGTGAGGCTGGGAGGTCACCTGGAGGTGAGGCTGGGAGGTCACCTGGAGGTGAGGCTGGGAGGTCACCTGGGGGTGAGGCTGGGAGGTCACCTGGAGGTGAGGCTGGGAGGTCACCTGGGGGTGAGGCTGCGGGACGGTGTTTAAAGGCCAGGGAGACTGAAGGGACACGGCCAGAAAGATGCAAGGAGCACCAGGCACCAGGAGTGTGCAGTGCCCTGGAAGCCCGAGAGGGATGAGGCAAGAGGCAGGGGGTGCGGGGGGTCAGAGCTGCTAATGTCCGCGGGCACTTTCAGAACAGCTGACGGGCAAAGCCGTAATAAAGAGCAGAGAGAAATGGAGACAGTGAGCAGAGACAAATCTTTTTTTTTTAAATCCTCACCCTAGGAGATATATATATAATTCAATTTAGAGAGAGAGGAAGGGGGAGAGAGAGAGACATCGATGTGAGAGAGAAATATCGATAGGCTGAGTCTGGTAAGTGCCCTGATCGGGAATTGAACCTGCAACCTTTTGGTGCACGGGATGATGCTCCAACCGACTGAGCCACACCGGCCTGGGTGAGACAGTTCTTTGAGGAACTCTGCGTGTGCCCATGTGCACGCATATCTCTGTGTGTGTGTGTGTGTGTGTGTGTGTGTGTAGAGGAGAGAGAGGGGGAGGCCGTGGAGAGGACAGTGAGGCCAGAAGGCTTCTCTAAGATGGGGCGGCACCCAGCCTGCACACACTACACATGGTCCGAGGGAGGTAAGAACTGATGCAGCAGGAGAGGGAGCGTACGCTGGAGCCATGCCCTGGAGGAGGTCGATGGATTCCCGGGGTGGGGGTCGCCTGAAACTCAGTCGGTCCACGGCTAACAGGAGAGAAGGGACAGATGCGGGTGGGCGGGTAACTGTGGAAATTCTCTCCTGTTTGCTTCCCCTTCCTCAGTGCAACCAGAAGCTACTCCCTCCACCAGCTAAGAGCCAGGGGAGGAGGGGACAGAAGGAGAAGAGGGAGAGGGGAGAGTGCAAGGCAGGGTGGGTGAGTGAGCAGGTGAGAAGGCGGAGGGTGCGGGGGGAGGTGGGGGGCTGTGCAGAGGTGGCAGGTTCAAGGGTCGCAGTCCCAGGAGGGCCAAAGACGGTTGGAATTGGGGAATTACTGAGGGATGAGCTGAGAAGACAGAGCTGAGTGTTTGACACTGATGGTGGAGGGACAGGTACGGCCGCGGAGGGAGGCTGAGCCAGGGCGGAGGACACACTCATTGGAGGAGGGCAGGTCAGGGAACTGGAGGCCAAGGTCTTCAGAAGGACCATCATGGCCACTGAAGGGACCAAGCGTGAGGGCAGGACTCAGCCTCGGGGAGACGGACAGAGGAGGACCCGGCAAGTTCAAGGAGAGCGGCAGTTTCTGGATATGTGTGGGCAAAGGGTTAACACAGCTGCTGGAGCATTTGACCTTCGGTTCACTTTCTAGCCCTGTTTCCATGGTAACCTGATAAAAGTTGTCCATGTTATTAGACAACATGGCTTATGATAAAAATAGACCTGACTGGCCCAGCCGGCGTGGCTCAGTGGCTGAGCGTCGACCTATGAACCAGGACGCCACGGTTTAATTCCTGGTCAGGGCACAGGCCTGGGTTGCAGGCTCGATCCCCAGTGTGGGGCGTGCAGGAGGCAGCCGGTCAATGACTCTCTCTCATCATTGATCAGCGGTTCTCAACCTGTGGGTCGCGACCCCTTTGACGGTCGAACGACCCTTTCACAGGGGTCACCTAAGGCCATCCTGCATATCAGATATTTACATGATGATTCACAACAGTAGCAACATGACAGTTATGAAGTAGCCACGAAAATAATTTTATGGTTGGGTCACAACACGAGGAACTGTAGTTAAAGGGCCAGAAGGTTGAGAACCACTGTGATGTTTCTATCTTTCTCTCTCCCTCCCTTCCTCTCTGAAATAAAAAAAAAAAAAAAAGACACAACTGGTGGAGGATCTGGACGGAGAGAAACCACAAGTGAACTAACTACCATAGCACTGGGGCCCCTGGGGCCTGGCCTTTGAGACCCTGGAGCTCGGCCCTGACACAGACCCTGGGGGTGAGACTCCCCAGCAGCATGGCCTGGCCTCCACGCAGGTGAGCGCGCGCTGGGGTCTCACAGGGCTTACCAGGCGCCTCTGGAGGAGAATGTTCCAGACACCCCGCCAGCGAGCTGGGTTCCCGTCAGGATCCCAGAGGGGTGCTGGCGGTTTGGATGCTTGGAGGAGCCTGGACAGACCTCCTGGTGGGCGCTGTGCATGAGGCTCCAAGTTGAGTGCTTTTATGGGGGACGGAGGGAGAGTGTCTGGAGGGGGAAGAGGAGACTCGGGGACACATACCCCACCCCTGGGTGCAGGGGGCTGAGTGGAGGCAGCCCCCACTTGAGAGGCCTGCAGGGAAGCAGTGGCTGGCCCCGGGCAGAGCACACGTGGCCATGGTCCGGTTCCCAGGACAGAGCTCTGTGGTCAGGCATCCCGAGGCCGCGCTGGTCTCAGAGGGCGCGGCAGGCGCCAGGGAGCGGGTCTGCTTCGTCCCCAGGCGGGCCGGCCATGTTCCTGACAGCAGCACCGGTCCCATCGATACTCAGTCCAACCACACGCGCTTCTTTCTCTCATAGAATTTCCTTTTTTTTTCCTTTCATAATATTTTCCACAATAACGTGCCATAAGGAAATTCCAGCAGAGCCCAGCCCACAGGTCAGAAAAACAAGTAGGTCAGTTAACAATGCGGACAGCCCAAGCCTGGGGTGCATCTGCGGCTGCATTCCTGTGCAGAATATTAAACCACCCTCTTGTGTTTCAGGGTCTCAGGAGGCTGGAATCATCCAGATCAAGGTCACTGCCTCCTTCGCGTCTCGCGCTGAGCTCGGCGCAGACTGGCTGGGGCTGCTCCTCCCCGAGGTATCAGCTCGGAGCCGCAGCAGCTCTTCCGAAGGACAATGGCTCTCCCGGGCAGAGGCTGCGGAGCGTTGCTCAGCGCAGTGCAAATCAAAGCATGGGTCTGAAACAGAAGCTGGAGAGCCAGACAAAGCCACCAGGCAGACACGCCAGCGCAGAAACTTTCCTGCCCTCCCCACCCCTCCCCCGCCCACGTGTCCAGCCCCCACAGGACAGCCAGGGGGAGGGTCCTTGGAAAAGCATGACCTAAGCAAATGTATTGCCTCCCGCCAAGCTGTGCTCAGCGCCAGAGAAAATAGAGGCAAATTCATCCTCCGCGGTGGCCACAACTGGAAAAACATCTGCGGGCAGGGCAGGGCAGGGGCAGGTCCTCACCCCACCCTGCGCGAGGCCGGGGTGGGCAGGGGCTGAGGTTACTGGGCCGAAGGAAATGGCCGGCTCCTCGGACAAGAGGGCTCGAGTGCAGAGCTGGACACGGAGACTTACAGCTGAGTTTTCCTTTGTTTTCTTTAAAAAGCGGGAATCCAGGGGCTAATCTGGCACTGATAGGAGATGCATATGCTCCGGCAGACCAGGGACAGGACTCAAACCCCCATCAGCAGTCCTCACACCTTAGCACGCGCAGTGTCAGGAGGGCTGGGTGCCGAGGGCCTCCCACCCAACAGGGAATAAGAGGGAAGCGCAGAGATTCCCGACGTTTACAAATGTGCACGTGCTGTTTTACTTATTTATTGTATTTATTTTTTTATTAATTTCAGAGCAGGAGAGAGAGGTAGGTCCTCTGGGCCAGGGCTCGGATCTCACTCCTGGGCCTCGGTCCCGCCCCTGCCCCCGGGGCTCCAGCTGGACCAAGGCCGGGTGTGGCACTTCCTCCTACTACCAGCCCTCCAGTTTGCTGCCTATGACTAACAAATTAGGCCCAGGCCCCGCAGTGCTGGAGGCTCCACTCCCAGCTTCTGTTCCAGTTTCTTCACCAAGGGACCAGCCAAACCAGTTCTGGGTCCTCGCCCTCTCTTCTTCCTTCCACAGGTTACCCCTCCACCTGAGGGCCCCGCCCAGCTCTGCGGCAGCCTCGCCTCAGTGCGTCCTCCCACAGACGCCCTATTTCCACGCGAGTGCTCTGCACGCACACACACGCACATGCACGCCCCTTCAGAAGCCGTGTAGTGTGAGCTATATACTCCTCTTCTGCTACATGAGAGGCAGGGAGAGAGCCGGCAGGAAGGGGAAAGTCACCCCCTTTCACACCTCAACTCCTTCACTCCACTGTGTGCCGGGTGTAGCTCTAGGACCCGGAAACGGCAGGAAGACAGGGGCAGGACCAGGAGAACCATGGCCTCAGGAAGGAGGTGGGGTCACCTGGGCGATGCTGCTGGGATCCAAGGTGGAGGTCTCTGGGGATGCTGATGAAGGGCTTCAGGGGCGTGGTCCTCGGCCCTGCTGGCCCTGCGTCAGGGGAGAACAGGAGGAGGGGAGTGGAGACAGCACCCGTGGACGACCCCTTCCCATCGGGAAGGAAGAAAGGAGGTGGCATTGGGGTTGAGAGACTGTGCAGAAGGGGAGCGATGCCATGGATCCAGGCTGAGCAAGATACGGGGGCAGAGAGGATGGCGGGAAGGCCTGGAGCCCACACTAGCTCTTGGTGGGCTGCAGACCCATCTAGGCAGGGTTCTGAGGGACAGCAGGAAGCAGCGAGGATGCCTTGGTCCTCGCCACTCCGGGCCCTGCCACAGCTGTTGTTCAGCCTCACGCCCGAGCCCTGCCCTCATGTTCCCAGCTCTGAGCAGGTGTGTCCCGTGGAGGGCAGGCAAATCCGGGCTTGTCTGGAGGCCTGCGGGCGGCCCGTCTCCTGGGAAAGGGGTCAGCCTGAGGGGACAGGACAGGTGTGAGGGCTGGCTGTGGGCCAGGAGGGAAGCTGACTAAGAGAGTGCACTGCTTGTCACCAGGGCCTCGCCGCCTGCATTCACCCGTCCACCGCTGATGACCAGGCAGGCGCGAGGCAGAGCCGGCAGGTGGCCACTGGCACTTTTCCTTTTGAGAATTACCATATTGGCAACTAGCTTCTCCCCAGCTTAAAGCCTCGTGCCCACAGGAGCCCCATCTCCCTTACAAAACCCCAAAGGGGGAGATCTGAGGGTTCACCAGGGTCGCCCAGTGCCAGCTGTCACACTCGGGAGGCACTGAGCTGGTGCCCTGTCCACGTTTTCATTCATTTACGGCTCCTCCTCCGCAGAAGCAATTCGCCAGGTAAGGTCATTTCTGCCATAAGCAGTGTGATCTAGAGAGTCACACAAATGCCAGATTCCCACTGGGAAGGGAAAAGAGCCCCACGTTATGTCCTGCATTAGAATATATCCCAGAGGTCTTTAGAGTTAAGTGTAAAGAAACCCAACTTTTCAAAGTATTAGAAACATCGGAGAAGCTTTCACAGTTTGATGGCATGAAAAGTCTTTCTAACCAAAGCACAAAGCTCGGAAGTCATACAGGAAGGAAGCCTGATGGGTTTGAGAAATGTTTTTTGTAACTGAATTATAACACAGATAGAAAGAAACGAGCAAATCCCAAGTGTACGGCTCCATGAATTTTCACAAAATGCTCAGGGATCTGGGAACAGCACTGGCAGCCCCGGGACCCGGCTCCTCTGCCAGCCTGTGTCCCGTGGATGAAGGGCCCACCTGCTCCAGTGTGACCGTACCCTAAGTTACGTCTTGGTTAGGTCTGCAAAGACCCCATTTCTAAACACAGTCACATTCCCCTACCAGGGGTTAGGCCTTGAGCATGTTCTGGGGACCCACGTAACGCACAGCGCCCTGCTCCAAGGAGCCTGCATTCTCACAGCCACAGGCGACGCAAGCAAACGAGAAGGTCATTCCGGGGATAAGTGACCAGAAAGCAGATGCTGGGACAGATGGGGCTGGGGCGTGGAGGCCATGGGCGGGTCCTGCTGGGTGGCTGGGGGAAGTCTCCCCGAAGTCGCTGAGTTAGGCCTGAAGGAGGAGGTGGCGGCCAGGCAGGATCTGGGGGAAGAGCATGGGGCGGAGGACACAGCAAGAGGCGAGGTGCTGAGGCAGGACCCACCCAGTGAAGGGGCATGAGCCCAGGCAGTGGGAGGCGAGGCTGGAGAAAGAGCGGGCAGTGGACGCAGGCTGTGCAGGCTGGATCAGGCCACCGTGAGTGATGAGGCCACTTGGTGTGGCCACCATGTGTGATGAGGCCACTTGGTGTGGCCACCGGGGGAGGCTCCAGGAGTGGCAGTTGGACACCTGCCAGGTGGTGACCAGCGAGAGAGGGCAGTGGTGGAATCAACGCGGGCAGCGCAGGGAAAGTGGCAGATTCAGATGTATTTGGAGGAGAGCAGTTGGCCGTGCAGGTGGGTTGGATGGGGCTGCGGGAGACAGGGGTCCAGGATGACTCACAGGTCCGTGTCCTGAGTGCCTGCCCCGCCCATGGGGGCTGCCATTAACCAAAATGGGGGGACTGCGATGAGAATGCATTTCAGTGGGGGCGGAGGTCGGGGGAGAGTCCCAGACAGACATTAAAATCGGCCCAGAAGCTTTAATGGGAATTTCATTGGATTTTACTCAGACACTTGCATTCTTAGATTAATTGGAGAACTAATACATTCACATTGTTGATGTTCCCATCCCCAAAATGTGGTGCTTCACGGAAGTTTATATCTTTCTTCCGCGAGGCCTTAGGTTTTTAATTATGTTTATTCCCAGAAACTGCTGTCCCTGGGAGTGGAATCTGTTTCCCAGCACATGCTCTAGTGGGCTAATGACAACGTCTGGGAAAGCTATGGATGGTGCTGGGAGAGCAGCCAGCTTATTGCTTCCTCGAGTCTAATGGACGAGTGCCTATCAGCCCGCACCCACAGCCGTCAGCATTTCCCAGCCTCGCTTCCCCTCTTCTCCGGGCTGCTGTGCCTGTGTGTGTGTGTGTGTGTGTGTGTGTGTGTGTCTTGTTAGGTCGGAGAGAGCCCAGGATCAGAGACATGTGATGAGACAATGGACTTCCCCTGGGATTTCTCACAGATCAACGTGCCAGACACAGATACCGGCTTCTTCTCCCTGAATTCACATACCCCCACACAGATAAGAACTTCGTCCTGAATATTCCGCCCACTCCCCTGCAGCTGAGACTTTCTCAGTTGAGTGTCATGATGATCCCTACGGTGCAGACTTCCTCAGCTCATGTCCCCGCCCCTCACCCAACTGCAGTATAAAAAAAGCGCCCCCCTCCCTGTTGGCGTGAATCCACGTGCCCTGTCCTGGGGGTACGTGGGTCTCCCGGGGACGCAGAATAAATCTTTTCCTTTCCTTTCTTTTCTGATTCACTGGACTCTATTTCTTGCGCCGCCTCCTGAGCCACCTAACCTAACATGTCTGTCTCCTGGAGCGCCGACAGACAAATGCCAGGCGTGACGTCACTGTATGCACAGCTACTTAAGGGTGTCTCCCGGATTGTCTATGTCTACACCTTATCATCTGCACCCAAAGGCCTGACGGCATTCAGGAGGGGGAGACAGAGCCACAGCGGGGACCCCTGGAGGCCCGGGAGCAAGGGGCGAGCACACCGAAGGCCCACACTGTCCTCGACAGCCCCCCACCTCAGAGGTCGCTCCTCAACTTCTCCTCCTGGGTGTGGTCTCTCCTAAGACAAAGCCCTAATAAGCTCTCAGGAACCTCATTCTCCCAACAGCAAACTGAACCCGGGGCGGGGGGGGGGGGGCGTGCTGTGGAAGTCAGACCCCCCACACCCAGCGGTGGGGAGCCTCTGCAGGCGACGGAATCTCCCTGTAATTTCTCCCCTCTTGTAAGCTGTCCTATGTCACTGGCTCCTGTGCTGTAGGGGTACAAGCACAGCTCTGTGGTTGAATCAAACATTTTATTACTTCTATGCAAGTCAGACAAAAGCCGTTACCAGCCCTTCTCTGGGGCAGCCTCCAGCCCGCATGGAGAATTAGGAAAAGTGTCTGGGGTGGGGTGGGGTGAGGCCGTGGAAGGGGAGTTCACGCGCGCACACACCACAGCTGGAGGAGCCCCCCAGAACTGGCACCAAGGCTAGGCCTTCCCCTCTGTCCCCATCACAGGCTCCCTGGGGTCTCTGGCACTGCCAATATTTTTAACATCCTAATGAAAATGATACCTCTTCCCATCAATAAATAGCAAATCTTAGACAGATGATAGAGTTCCAATCAAAATCAATTTATGCGACCAGATAAAATCTCCCAGTCCTCACCCACAACACTGCTTTGTAGTCTGGCTGGAGAAAGAGGCCAGTAGCCCTTGAAAGAGAGAACTAGAAGATTCTATTTGTCCACATAAGAGACAAAACTTCAACGTGGAATTCCATTCTTGCAGCTCCATCGCTGGCCCTCCCATGCTACCCATGAAGATGTGTCTGACCCCCCTCCTAGCCGCCCCCGCACCCTGGTCCAGGGGCCACCCCCTTCCGGTGGTCTCGGTGACAAGACAAGCAGACACTACTCCCATGATCTTGTTACGAGGGCCTGGCTCAGGCCTGGGCAGGTGGCACGCCATGGCCAGCCGGCTTCCAATATTCCTTCCTTTCTCCACACCATTTAATAACAAGCAACCCACTGTTGAAAGGGCCGGGACACTGTTCTGCTGGCCGGGCACGCGTGACAGCACTCGGCTCACCCCTCGCTGCCAGGAGCCGGCTGGGCCACGCCTGAGCGCAGTTTTTCGGAATCGGCAGCAGGAGCTGCAGAGAACCGTCTGCTCTGTGGAAGGAGTTTTCCAAGGTGGAATGTTTACCAGCCACGGGTGAGGTTCACGCTGAAGCTCAGTCCAGGCAGCCAGTCAGTCAGAACAGATGAGAAAGGACCGCACGTGCCCGGACTCACAAAGCCTCCACGCCACGCCGAATTATTAAGCAAAGGTCACGCGGCAGGATGAAAGGCAGTTGAAGGACAGCGATGCATACTAATAAGAACCAGCTAAAGCAACTACTGAACTAGCATGGTTTATGCTATCTTAATAAATACGTACTCTGTGTCCCTAATTCAAACTTAAATTGTTTCGGCTTTTTAACTTTTGTTGTTGTTGTTGTTGCTGGTTATAGGTAAGGAGCAGAATGAAGGACAAATATTCTCATGCATTTTAATTAATTCATAAGCATCCAATTAAAAATGCATAGCATCAGCTTTCTAAGGTAAGTTCAGACTTAGATCTGAGCCATTGTGGATTTTACGTTGCCAGATCATTTCTCCTAAGATTCAAATTCCTGGGCAGTTGTGTGTGTGTGTGTGTGTGTGTGTGTGTGTGTGTGTGTGTGTGACTTTTCACTTTAAGAATTTTTTATTTTTTAATTATAGTTGATGTACATTATATTTTTCAATTATAGTTGGTGTATATTATATTAGTTTCAGGTGTACAACACAGTGATTAGATGTTTATGTAACTTACGAAGTGATCACCTGATAAATCTAGTTCCCGTCTGACACCATGCACAGTTATTACAATTTCACTCACTGCATTCCCTGTACTTTACACCCCTTTACTATTCTGTAACTGCCAATTTGTACTTCTTAATCCTTATAATTTTAACGAGGTGTGTGGAGTGTGGTGTTTCTTATTTGCTTATGCTTAGTGTTTAAGCTTTTTTTTTTTAAGACACAAGGAATCTCAAGAGCAGAAAGGCAATACGGGTTTTCATTCATTTGTTTGCACGTTAGGATTCTGCGGTCTCGAGGGGTTAAGTCAATTCCCCCAACACAGAACAGCATGAGGCGCCAGAGCCAGGATTCAGGTCCCGTCCGCTGCGGAGAGGCGGGGCACACCCGGGTGAAGAGGGCTTGGTGGCATGGCTCCTTCTGGGTCAGGCCTGAGGACAGGGCAGTGGTCTGCTTCGTCTTAGTAGAGATTACTAGCACCGATCAGGAATACGTCAACACAAGTGACAACGGAAAGGCGGCGGCTGCCCAGCTGGTGTGGCTCAGTGGTTGAGTATTGACCTATGAACCAGGAGGTCTCGGTTCTATTCCCGCTCACGGCACATGCCTGGGTTGCAGGCTTGATCCCCATTGTGGGGCGTGCAGGAGGCAGCCGATCAGTGATTCTATCTCATCACTGATGTTTCTGTCTCCTTCTCCTTCTCCCTTCCTCCCTGAAATCAATAAAAATATATTTTTTTTAAAAAAAGAAAGAAAGGCAGCGTCGCACAGAGATGCTCACCTTAACCCTGGTGGGACCATCAGTCCTGCGTGAACACCAGCCCTCCCCACCCCACTCCCCAATCCCACATGGAGGCCTCACACTGCTTCAAGACAGGAAAGTCCCTTTTCGTTCTTATCAGCTGGTGTGTCCAGCAGCAGGAGGCCCGGACCCCCGCAGTGCCGGGCCTCATTGACCCCCGCAGGAGGAGCCGGAGTCGGAGCCGGGCCTGGGCTTGGACTCAGGCGGCCGGGGCCCCGGGAGGGCGGCCAGGCAGGCCCAGCCCCGGGAAGGAGGCGGCCAGAAGTGGCACAGAGGCCAGAATAGCACCAGGCACCAGCTCCCATGATGTCACTGAACCCTCTCTGGGAGAGTCCCACATCCTCAGGAAACTGCCTCACATTTAAGTCTCACATTTGTATTTTGGAGCTGCTGCCACGGACTGGGCCACGGGAGGAGCTGCCCCGCCCCCGCCCCCATCCCCCACGGCTGTGCTGAGTGGCTTCTCCTCCCGCCCTGAGTCATTTCTGAACCAGGAAGCTGTCTACACGCAAATGGCAACCTGCGAGCTTCCCACGCCAGCGGCACTGCCTGCTGCCCCCCGCCCACTCCCCAGACCTGGCCAAAGGCACCACCTTCCAGCTGGGCCCTTTGCTCAGGTGCCCGGCTCAGCACCAGGCCCACACCGGCGCCCAGGGCCCACCTCAGGTGCAGAGCACGGTAAGTCCACCCGCTTGGCAGAGCCCCCGACCCCGGCCCCCCAGGACAAGCAAACAGGGCGCCCAGCACACACACTCAGAACCTCTCCCCCAAGTCAAGGAGGCCTGCAGATGACACCAGTCCAACACTTAGCTGCTTCACAGTCTGCACAATGGAGCTTGTACGCCACAGGTCAAACTATTTTTAAGTTTGAAATCGGGCTAACAAACCATTAATCAAAGTATGTTCTATCCTATTAGCTTGAGAAGATACCCCATGAAGAACAGCAGGGCCAGGCGTCCCAGTGCCCCCCAGCACCTCCACCGACCTCCCCTGTCCGGCTTCATACCACCCTGCTGGGGGCCTTGTGCACACTCCTGAGGACACCCGGGTTCCTCCCAGACCCGGGACCCTCGCCACACCCCCACCCCGGGGCCCCGGGAAGAGACCTGAGCAGCCTAAAGCAGGGGGCACCCTGTGTCAGGAGGCTCCAGGGTCCTGCGAACCTGCGGTGTGGTCCAGACGGGGGCCCACAAACACGGGTGGACCCGGCCCTCAGCCCACGCCTCACGCCGGGGAGGGGGCAGGGCAGGGCCTCCTCGCGGCCTAGGAGCAGACCGCGCTCTGAGCCCATGGCGGTCCTCCCCTAGGACTGTCACTTCCTGGGCTGTAGTTTACTCTTCTCATGCGACCACTTTGCTTCTAAAAACGTATCTTGGCCAACATCTCAGGATCAATCCGCACCACCATTTCTGCTGTTGGTCAGGTGGAAATCTGTCCAGTACATTAGAACTTGCGCCCACAAGTGCAAGTTGGGCTGGGGAAGCCAAGCCAAACTCTTGCTTGGTGTTGAACCAACTACATTTTAGAAGAGTCATTGCTCATAAAAAAGACAGGCCTGGGTGACACAGATTCGAAATACACTGATAATTATCAAGGCTGAGTGACAGGCACTCAAAATTAACTTTTCCTTCCACTCTCGTGCATATTTTTAAATTTTCACAATTAAAGGTTAAAGCATCAAAAAGCAGCCCGGCGAGATCTGAAATCACGTTCCGACCAGTGAGTTACCAAAACCACAGGTAGAAGCCACGCTAACCCGTTTTGCATTTTTGTAAACATTGTGTTGAACAAAACTACAACCAGGAAGGACCCGACTGGAGCCCGGCTGGCTGCCAGGCGGCTGCGGCTGAGCTGTCCCCGGCCGGAGCCTGGAGCCCGCTGGCCCGCCTGCGCCTCTCGTTACCCGGAGCAATGAGGGAATGGCCACTCCTGGGACCCTCTCCGGTGCCCTTAAGCAGGTCGAACTTCCAGTCACTGACCAAGTAAACCCAGGCCACTGATCCCTGGAAAGGGAGTGAGGCAACAGCTCAGAGGAAGCCGCCTGGCCCCGGGGCCACCTCCCCAGTTCAAACAAAGCAGACACTGTGGCCTCTACAAGGCTCAGCAGCTGGGAAAACCCGGCCGTGTTTACATAGAAACTTCTCCCTCAGAAGCTCGAGGTCATTTAGGGACAACACTCACTAATTAATGAAGTCTCCCAAGCCCCCTTCCTACCCCCCACCCCCTCGGCCTCTCCGCAGCAAGCCAGGGGTGGGGCTGGGCAGGCGCAAACGCAGGTGCAGAGCAGGGGCACTGGGGGACCGCCCTCTGGGCTGTTTGGAGAACCCTGAACTTCGGAGCATTGGGGCTGGCGCTGGCGGTGGACGAAATCCATGCAGAGCAGGCACGTTTCCCTTTGTCTTGTCCACACTGAGTCTGGAGACACAGACAAGGACAGCAAGGACTTTTTGTCCCAGTGGGCAAATAAGAAACCGTGCCCTAATTCTCTGGGCCACGGGGAACTGCTCCGCGCTCCGCTTCCGCTGTACCTGAGAAGTCCCTGTCGTCAATCAGGCCACCGAGAAAACTTGACAAACACCTTGGAAATGGGAGCCGATACGTTGGGCTCCTCTGCCCCTGGAATTCCTGTTCCCACTGATCCACACTGAAGACAGTCTCCAAGGAATTCCTGCAGCAGCAGGAACTGGGGTGCGCCCCTCCCTGCCTGCCGGCCACAGCCTGCTGTGGGGACCCCTGCAGTCACGTTGGAACAGAAGGGCTGGACCCCGCGATCCACCATCCAAGGGTCATTATTAGTTTTTCCTAAACTCACACCCCAATTCAAGCAGCCAGCTGTCTCCCAGCGCCGCCTGAAAACACTGTCCAGTCGTGAGCCCTTTCCACGGAGAGGCCTTTCCAAGTTACGGTCCTTATGGGGGTCGGTGCGCTTAGAAGAGCTGTGCTTACTGGTGGCTGGCTGGCAGGCTGCCCCCCCCCAAGCCCTTCTGCTGCTCCCCATAAAAGCAGCAGCAACGTGCACCTGCCACAGAGCTGAGCTGGGCCATCCCGGGGCCAGGGAGAAGTCACTACCCACATGGGAATAAACCCTCCACTAAAGCCCCCCTGGCTCTCATTGCCCCCTGGGCAGACCCATCACAGGGAACCACCGCGGGAGTGAAAAAGGAAGCCGCCTACCCCTGGACCATGGAAAGGGTGGGTGGTCAGGGCCCCGCCGCCAGCGCGGCCGGCTGCCACAGGTGTGCTGTCCCACACAAAAGCAGACGCTGCAACCTTCGAAGGCAGCGGTTCTCAACCTGTGGGTCGCGACCCCTTTGGGGGTCGAACGACCCTTTCACAGGTGTCGCCTAAGACCATCGGAAAACACATATAGAATTACATATTGTTTTTGTGATTAATCACTATGCTGTCATTATGTTCCATTTGTAACAATGAAAATACATCCTGCATATCAGATATTTACATGACGATTCATAACAGTAGCAAAATTACAGTTACGGAGTAGCAACGAAAATAATTTTATGGCTGGGGGTGAGTCACCACAACATGAGGAACTGTATCAAAGGGTCGCGGCATTAGGAAGGTTGAGAACCACTGTTCTAAGGGAAACAAATGAAAGCATTCTTTATCTGGTCAAGGAAAGGAAAACCAACAAGCTGGGCCTTTGGAACACAGGTAGAAGTTTCTAGTTCAGAGCCATCTGGCTGCTCGGGGCATGTTTAGGATCCTTTAAAGTCTAAGACAACAACTTTTGAGCAACGGAGGCTCTCACCATCCTCAGGACCAGCAATACCTCCAAATGCCACACTGCATTTATTTACTTTTTTAAAAACACCTTTAAGTATGTTTTTAGTGATTTTAGAGAGAGGAAGGGAGAGGGAGAGAGAGATAGAAACATCAGTGATGAGAGAGAATCATTGATCTGCTGCCTCCTACACGCCCCACACTGGGGATTGAGCCTGCAACCTGGGCATGTGACCTGACCAGGAATTGAACCGTGACCTCCTGCTTCATAGGTTGACGCTCAACCACTGAGCAACACCAGCCGGGCACCACGCTGCTTTTTTAAAAATAGTCACATTTAATTTAAGAAAAACAGACTTTAAAAATTAAGTATTCAGCCCAAGGTCTACGGAAACATGAATGCCAGGTTGAGTGACAAATGTGGGTGGCACCTGAGTAGGGGATGTGCCATTCCCTTCATTACACTCTCGGTTCTAGAACCCACTGTATTGTAATCACCAATGTAATGCATAGGGTGGCTCCCCAAAGTGTATACACACACTCTGGATAATTATAAAGGCAGTGTTTATTAAAACGCATTTCATTTTTGAAATTGAGCTATCGGCTGTTAAAGTGTGTCTATACATTTTTTGGGGACACCCTGTACATGTATGTTAGCCCCAATTTAATGTCCAAATGGGAAATATGCACATTGCTTCCATTAATCATTTTTAAATCTTCACTTTTGAAAAAAATATAGTCTATTTTCCCCGAGGGGCTGCAAAGGAACTCCAATGTGTACGACGCTAGCTTCGTGGTGTAATTCAACCACGGGATGTTTTCATCTCTTCGATGAAGCAACAGTTTTGTGCCATGAAATTACTCTCTCGGCTCTGATAAATGCGGTGTGAAGTGGACATCTAAAATGGAATGGAAATTTCTGTGGTTTTCTCACAAGACCTTCGCAAATGACCAAACTTGGACTTTTCAGGACCGAGCACAAATTGGAGTGACCTGATAATCGTTTCATCCACGATTCGCTGCACATTTATGGTTCTGACAAACCTGGAGACATCATTTCAGAAGGCAGGCGATGGAAAACAAGCCCATGACTATAGCTGATAAAATCACTGGGGAAGTGGAACTGGAAGAGACAGTCCTTCCAAGACGTGGATCCTAACGGAAGAACCAAAGCCCGCAAATGAGAAGATTAAAGACTGTATACAGTGTCATGGAAATGAGTGCACTGGCCACCCGCCACCTACAGGACAAGGGACCACCCTGTTTAGCTACGAACAAGGGAAGACGGAGCAGCTGGACACCAGCTGGAAGCCCAGTCTCCAGCTTTCAAGTTCAAAGTTCTCACAGTCCCACCTGGTTTCACGCTTTGGTGCGACCTCAGAATGTTAGCCACAAAGCAAGGGACCAGGGGGCCATGATTCCAGAACAGCCACGCAGGGGTCCGGTACAGGCGTGTCACTTGGGCTAGCAAGTTTCTTAGCCTCTTCAGGCCTCGGTTTACTCATCTGGAACATGGGGATGATAATAGCTCTTTTGTTGAATTGTGAAAATGAACGAGGTCGCTAAAGTCCTTGGCACAGTGCCAGCCTAAAGACTTCCTGGAGCCCTCTATAAACGGCCTCTAACCCACGACACCCAACACTAAAGGCGGCGTCAGGAAGGGCATTTGCCTCCAGCTCTGTCCTTCGCAGCACTGACGCCTCTCCCCCAAGCATGGACACGAGGCCAAGGTGCCATCAGCAGGGGAAGGGGAAGACCAGCGAGGAGGCGGCTTGGTCCCACCAGAGAAGCCGCTGGAATGCGCCTGCAGGAGCTGAGGGCGGCTGGGGAGGGACAAGGTGCGGCTCACTCAGAGGGTCCCCAGGGGTCCAGCCGGCTCCACTGCGCCCAGTGACTCTCAGGCTGGCAGCGGGGCTGCTCCGCGTCCGTGCGATGGTGATGTTGCCCCATCCCCTCCGGGAGCGAAGCTGGCAGCACAAGCCAAAGGGTTTCACCAACAAGTGCAAAGAAGCGCGCCGGGCGCCTGGCCCAGCTGGCGCCTAACCCAGCCCGCGGGTCCTCCGGGGCCGGTACCGAGTCCGGCGCGGATATCAAAGGCCGGAGGCGGCTTTGGGAGAACCGAGAACCGAACCCGCGCCCGGCCCGCGGGCATCAAAGGCCGGAGGCGGCTTTGGGAGAACCGAGAACCGAACCCGTGCCCGGCGCGCAGAGGGGAGCCGGGCTGAGGCTCAGGAGGGGCTGGGGCCGCCGCGCACCGCCCGGCCAGCAGTGCCCGGGGTCCCCGCGTCCCTTCATTCAAACCCGCCGCGCCCAGCCTCACGCCGCCGCCCGGGCGGGTCACCTGGGGGAGCAGCGCCCCGGTTCTGGGCGCCCCGCCCCGCCCGGGGGTCGCGGGCACTCACCGAGCGTGGCCACCGCGCCGGCTTCGAAGAGCAGGCCGTCCCCGCGGCCGCGCGCCTCCAGCAGGACGCCGCCGCCCGCCTCCGGCCGCCCGAGCAGCCGCAGCCCCTTGCTCAGCGCCATGGCCCGCGCCGCCCGCCCCGCGCCGCCACTGGCGGAGTTTCCCGGCGCGGAGCTCCCGCCGCCGAGGCTCCTCCCGCCGCCCCGCCCCGCCCCGCCCCGCCCCCCGGCCGCCCGGGCAGGTGAGGGGCGCGGCCGGGCGCAGCGCTCCCCCCACCGGGAGGCCGGCGTCGTCCCGGTCCGGGCCGGATGGGACGTCCTCCGGGGCGGCCGGCGGGAGGGAGATTCCACACGTTCCTGCGCGCGGAGGAGGCCCCGGGAGTGGCCGCGGCAGCCGGGCCTGGTGCGCCCGCCGCCTTTTATGGGCAGCCCGCGGGCCGAGCCGGCGGCCGCGCCTCCCTCCTTCGTCCACGTGGGCGGCGACCCTGGGCGCGTCACTGGCACTCGCTCTGCCTCGGTTGCCCTGCGGGGAAGCGGGGTTTATAGGTACCCACCTCTCAGGGGGGGCGAGGACGCCCGGGGAGCGGACAGCGCGGGATAAGCCGCCTGCTACTAGCTTCCGCGGAGGTCAGGGGTGCTGTCCTGGAGAGTCTGAGGCCGTGTCTCTACACCTGCCAATAGGTGACCTGACCCCCCCCTCATCCCCCCCTGCTTTCCTCACCTCGCAGCACCTGCCCACCCCCACCCGCGCCCTCACAGGGTGGGTGCGAGGATTGGAGGTGGGGTCAGAGGAGTTAGGGACGGAAAGCTCGGGACAGGCGCAACTGTGAGGTGCCACTTGCCAACCCTACCCCGACTCTGTTGTCTAAACCCCCCACCACCCCCCCTTCAGGGCAGAGGCTGCAGTAAGCGTTGGTGCTCACTGCACAGACACCAGCACCGAACCGAGCTGGTCCCCTGAGTGCTGGCCCGTCCCAGCGTGACCTAGAAGCTAAGTAAAGCGACTGGGTAACCCCGCACACTGGTGTCATTATTAATTATTTAGCAGTATCTAAACAATAATTATTTAATAGTAGCAGGTATTCAGTGAGTGTTCACATTTCCAATTGTCTCCTACATGTGCTAAGCTGCTTCCCCCAGTTTGTGATTCACACACGTAAACCCCTTTTAATAAGACGGCTTCCCTCCGTTTCTGTTTTCCCCTCGCCGTCTGCTTGTTGAAAAACTAGGTTGCGTGCCCAGCACTCCCCCGCCCCTGGATTTGCTGAGTGTGTCCCTGAGGTGTCTGTACCTCTGGCGTCCCTCCCTGTCATGTAGCAGCCACTGGTGGTCAGTGCAACCGTAGTCCTCCAAACAGCTCTGTCCTAGTCCATCCCTCGTCCTTCACTGGGAACTCAAATCCTATTAACAGAGTCCCCACCTACTGAGAGCAACACGAGCAAAGCTGTGGGACAGGGTTCTTTTCCTTTATGCACTCGTGTTCCGATAATGAGCTGTTCCGAACTCGGTGAATTGGTTCACTGGACCCTCCAACGGCGACCAATGTTCTTAGTTGTTTAACTCGCACTCTGAGCTCCTATTCGGTTGGAAGCGCATTTGCTGTGTCCCCGTCCAGGGCGGCCTTGGCCTTGCTGTGCTCAGTGCTCCCTCTCGACGCCACCGCCACCCGCCACCCGGTGGTCTTTGACCGGCTCCTTGCTTCTGGTGTGGCAGCGGCAGGCTCCTCTTGCACATTTTCTGCTCCTCAGCCGGAAATGAATCATTTCTCCATGAAGTCCTGATTTTTTTAGTGGAAAAAGGACTTTCAGGACCACAGTTGGGTGCTAAGAAGCCTGTGGATTTGAACCTCGCGCTTACCTGCCCGTGACTCTGGACAGTGTAGAGTTCGGCTCGCTTTCTCTAAGACAGTTATTCCAGCCCCGCTCCGCCGTCACGCACCCCAGGCAGTGTGCCTGGCCCCACTCTTCCCTGAGGAGGCGGAGTCCTCTTCCCCCATCACCAGGTCTCCACGGCGTCTTCTTCCCTGCAGGGTTGGGCCAGTGCCTGCTCCCCTCCCCGCGTGCTGGGACCCTGTCCCTCCTCCCTCCCCAAGGACTTTGTCCCCCCCCTATCCCCCCTGTCCCCCATCACCCGTCTCTCCCTCCCTCCAGGTCGGTCCCAGCAGGTACACATGTGCTCTAGTGTCTCCCCCGGAGAGAGGGGCCACTCCCTCCACCCGCATCACCTCTCACCGGGCCCTTCTCAGAGATCATGAACTTAAGGGAAGCCCCTCTGCAAGATGGTTTGGGGGTGTTAGGAGAAGGCTGGGGTGTCCATCAATTGAGCTACCAACCTTACACCACACACAGGTAAACCTCCCCGGCCCATCTCTCCCCTTGACCACCGTGCCCACCATCACTGCTCTGTGGTATCCGCCTCCTGCCTCCGCTCCTTGCCCTGCGGCATGCATGCCGAGGGGTCACCGGCCACCAGCGTCTCAGCTTCTGATGGCACTTGGGCGACGTACCCCCTCCCGCCCCCCCTCCCTGAGTCCCAGGCCTGCTCTCCTCACCACGTTTCCTGTTCTTTTCCCTCTTCCAGCCCTTGGACACCTGTGCTTCGCTCGGTCCCTCCACCCAGACCGAGCCACGCAGGACGGTGATGTGAGACTGGAACCTGGGTCCACCCTTTACCTCGGGGACCTTGAGCAGCTGGCTTGACTTCCTGGTGCCTCAACCCTTCATCTCTCCTACGGAGAAGCGGTGAGAATTACGTGCATCGAGGGCATGGACAGCGCTGGCTGCAGTGGCAGCACGTGGTGGCCGCCATCACACACCCCACGGTCCCACCGGCTCCGCACCCGGCCTTCCGCGAGGCCTTGCTGAGTGGAGGGACGATGACCCGGACCCCTGCTCGGAGCCTCTGAGGGAACGACACGCCCCTGCCTGTGCTTCCCTCAGCCCGGGCTCAGCCCCGAGAAAGACCGCAGCTACCGGCGGTGGGAACGCACAGGAGGCGGCCAGGCGGCATTTACCTGCTGGCGGGGAAGGAGGGGGGGGGGCCGGAGCAAGCGCGCTCCTTCTTAGTTCTCCAGTGTCACTCACTCAGGAACAGCTGTGCCTCTGGGCCACCCGCCGGGCGGAGGCCGCACAGGCCAGGTGCTGCCCTTGGCTGGGCTCCCGGGAAGCTGGCCGGCTCTCCTGGCCTTCACAGGGGATGGGGGTGCAGCTTTAACAGGACCGTTGTTTAGAAGTTCATTTTATTAAGCTATTACTTTTGTGAAAAAGGAATATGAGGCACTGATCCGTACACACACACACACACACACACACGCACACACACATGCACACACACGCACACATGCACACATGCACACGGACACACACGCACACACATGCGCGCACACACACACACACATTGGACCTACGGCCTCATGTTGATATAACTGGGAATGGGCTCACTTTACTTCCTACCGACCCACCTGAAGCAGCAGAGCCCGCAGGACTGTGATCTCTCAAACTGCACCCAAGCGGCCTGACCCCAGTGAAACTGCCACCATCCCCTCCACCATCCCCTCCACCATCCCTGCCACCATCCCCTCCTCCATCCCCTCCACCATCCCTTCCTCCATCCCCTCCTCATCCCTTCCACCATCCCCTCCTCCATCCCCTCCACCATCCCCTCCTCATCCCCTCCACCATCCCCTCCACCATCCTCTTCTCCATCCCCTCCACCATCCCCTCCTCCATCCCCTCCACCATCCCCTCCTCTATCCCCTCCTCCATCCCCTCCTCCATCCCCTCCACCATCCCCATCACCATCCCCTCCTCCATCCCCTCCTCCATCTCCTCCACCATCCCCTCCACCATCCCCTCCTCCATCCCCTCCACCATCCCACAACCATCCCCTCCACCATCCCCTCCTCCATCCCCATTACCATCCCCTCCTCCATCCCCGTGGCCTGGCAGCTCTGGCTGCAGCCCCTGCAGGCTCTGTGTGCTCAGCAAGCTCTGAGCCTGGCGACCCAGAGACCCTCACATGTGCCTCTTCGCCCGCCCGGGTCCCCAGGCACCGTATCCCTCCTGGTCCACAACACAAGTCAACAAGGCCTGGCATTGGAGGAGCTGATCTCCAGGGAGCGTGGAGAAAGAGGCGGAGTGAGAGGAAATGCCCACAGCAGCTGCAAAACATCACTGCATTCTTGCACATCTCAAGCTGTGTGACTGTTTTAACCTCAAAACTGAACTAAATCCATGTGAGATGTCACGAAAATAACTAAAAAATCATCTGCCAGGGTTTAGCGAGCACAACACAAAGCAAAGGTGGCTGCTGCCGGGCCATCGCTCATGGGCCCTCCCTCTCCAGCTTCCCCCAGCACCTCAGGAGCCTGTCTGTCTGGGTGAGGACGGCTCTGGGACTATAAGAATACCCCACACTTGTGTTTTTAAGGCCATTGTAAGTGAAAGGGTTTTATACATTAAAAACCCGTGACAAGCCGCCTCGAGCCAGCAGTGTCTCGTGACAGAGCGGTTTCCAGGCTGAATTCCTTCCTGCCGAGCACGCCCAGCAGACCCCGGCGTCCGCACATGTTTATTTAGACAGATTTCTCTCTCTACCTCCGGAAGGTTGGCCCATCATTAGCGAAGTAAGCCTCCCCTGCCTCTCAGTGCCAAGACTCTTCAGGAAGTGGTGAGGATACACACAACTTTCTCTACCCTCTCTCTCCATTCTATCACTCGCCCACTCTTTCCAGAACCTCCCTCAAACACGCCAGACTCCCTCGGAGCCACAGGGCGGTCAGCTCTGAAGGGAAACACACCTTTTAGAAGGACAGTCTTTTCTCTTCAAGGCCCCTCTCCCCCCCTCCCCCGCCCTTCCCTCCCTCCTTTGGCCAGAGGGTGAGCACAGCTCTTGGGTCTGTCCTTTCTGCAGCTGCTCTGAGCAAAAAGAACCCCACGTGCTTGTGGCGATGACCACACAGACTAAAGCACTGGGTCTTGTTCAGACAGCTGACCTGGGCCATCAGCTGGAACCTCTGAGGACTGGAAACCCACTTCCCACCCACCTGTGAAATGACCCGCCCCTCCCTCTTCAGGACACGCCTGTGGTGAGGCGCTCCAAAGAGAAGCGATTACGAGAGAAAGAACAGGATGCGCTGATGACCTGAGAGGTGACCGTCTGGGTGGGTGAGGAACCTGACATCCTTAGAATGACCCGCCACTGAGTCACCCACCCCTTTAAGCATCGGATGGAAGATACAAAGCCTTTCCCCAGAGAAGCTGTAAAATACACACAGGAATAATTTGCCTGAAGTCACTTGTGACTCACTGACACACACACCCCAGGGCTGCATGGACCCCTGGCCGAGAATTCCTGTTTTAGAGGCAAGTTAGAAGCAGCTGATGACAGGAGTCCCTCTGAGGAGGGGCGGGAATTCGATCTTAACCACAAACACATTTCCCAGGGCACGAGGACACGCACAGCCAACAGCTGCAAAAGAAGGGGGTGAAGAACAGATGCTCCCCGAGGAAAACGCTTACCTCAGGGGTTAACCCTCGCGGAGCACCCCCGTTTATGCTCTCTGGCGAGGGGAGAACGGGCCCCCTGAACTGCAGTGGCTGGTCCATCTGGAAGGGATTAAACACATCAACAGAAGAACTCAAGCTCACAAAACCAGTTCGCCTTGGTAAATATTTGTTTTGTTTTGCTTCCTCCTGCAGGCCGATAGCTTCCCAAAGGCCAAGTACTCCTGCTTCACGGAGGCAGCAGGCGGCGTGTGCTCAGCCCACCGGTGTGGGGCCCGGGGAACGCACGCTCTGGCTCAGCCACGGAGGGCCCACGGCCGGGACAGGCTGCTGCGGCTCCAGGCCGGGCTCCCTGTGCAGGAGCCTCTCTTCTCGGGAAGATGGCTGTGGCGCCAGCAGCTCTCCTGGCCCCTCTCCTGGGTGTTGGCTCGATGTTCTCAGCTGAGCCTCTTTTTTTTCTGGTTTAAGTTGATGTTAACCAATTTACACAGGTGCAGTAATGCACGAGAATTACCACTACCCAAGAGTTCACTACATACAGTTTAACTTATTTTTTAATTGATTTCAGAGAGGAAGTGAGAGGGAGAGATAGAAACATCAATGATGAGAGGGAATCATTGACTGGCTGCCTCTCACACACCCCCTACTGGGGATCGCGCCCGAAACCCAGGCATGTGCCCGGAATTGAACTCTGACCTCCTGGTTCCTAGGTAAAATGCTCAACCACTGAGCCACAGGGGCTGGGTAGCTGAGCCTCCTTACGTCATCTCTTACTTCGCTGTCACCGTAGAAGTGCACGCGTTGCTCCCAACTACTTTTCTTTGGCTAAAGCAGGTGGCATGAGAGAAACCAAGATGGCGGCATAGGTTAATGCCGGAGATTGCTGCCTCGAACAACCACTTCAGAGATATAACTAAAGGACAGAACGGACATCATCCAGAACCACAGGAAGGCTGGCTGGGTGGAAATTCTACAACTAGGAGGAAAGAGAATATCATACCCAGACTCAGAGGAGGCGCAGTGCTGAAGTGAAATACTCAGGTGCGGAGTGCGCGCGCGGAACGGGCTGGCGGCGGAGGGCACGGTTGTTGTTTTCAATCGGGAGGGAGTTTCAGACTCTGAGCTCCAGATCTGGGCGAGTCTCTAGGGACCCAGACTCAAACTGGAGAAGCAGGACTGTCTGGCTTCGGTCGGAACTCGAAGGCAGCTTTCTCTCCGAGGTTTGCAGCGGTTGCTGGGACTCTGAGAGGCAGAGCCCCTAGGGACAGAACTGAGAGCAGCCATAACTGCTTGCTCCGCCCGCCTTGTAGATCCCCAGGGACCTGCCCCGCCCAAGCCCTGCGCAGAGCCATTTGCCAGATAGCCTCAGGCAAGTGCTAGATTAGCACCGCCCTAGAGATCCAGCACAGAAGCTCTCCCACTGCAGACACAGCTGACTCTCATAGCCAGTTAGCCTGGAGGTCAAATCACCCCTGGTATTGCCGACAATCAAGGCTTAACTACAACAAGACTGCGCACAAAGACCACTAGGGGGTGCACCAAGAAAAGATAAAAAAATGCAGAGACAAACAAACAGGACGCAAATGTCAGAAATGGAAGATATAGAACTCAAAACCACACTTCTAAGGTCTCTCAAGAACTGTCTAGAAGCTGCCGATAAACTTAGTAAGGCCCTCGAAAAGACTGGTGAGACCGCCGATAAATGTAGTGAGATCCTCAAAAAATCTAATGAGACCCTCGATGTTGTGATAAAGAACCAACTAGAAATTAAGCATACACTGACTGAAATAAAGAATATTATACAGACACCCAACAGCAGACCAGAGGAGGGCAAGAATCAAGTCAAAGATTTGAAATGCGAAGAAGCAAAAAACACCCAACTGGAAAAGCAAAATGAAAAAAGAATACGAAAATAGTGTAAGGAGCCTCTGGGACAGCTTCAAGCGTACCAATATCAGAATTATAGGGGTGCCAGAAGATGAGAGAGAGCAAGATATTGAAAACCCATTTGAAGAAATAATGACAGAAAACGTCCCCCACCTGGTGAAAGAAATAGACTTACAGGACCAGGAAGCGCAGAGAACCCCAAACAAAAGGAATCCAAAGAGGACCACACCAAGACACATCATAATTAAAATGCCAAGAGCAAAAGACAAAGAGAGAATCTTAAAAGCAGCAAGAGAAAGAAACCCAGTTACCTACAAGGGAATACCCATACGACTGTCAGCTGATTTCTCAACAGAAACTTTGCAGGCCAGGAGGGAGTGGCAAGAAATATTCAAAGTGATGAATACCAAGAACCTACAACCAAGATTACTTTATCCAGCAAAGCTATCATTCAGAACTGAAGGTCAGATAAAGAGCTTCACAGATAAGGAAAAGCTAAAGGAGTTCATCACCACCAAACCAGTATTATATGAAATGCTGAAAGGTATCCTTTAAGAAGAGGAAGAAGAAGAAAAAGGTAAAGATACAAATTATGAACAACAAATATGCATCTATCAACAAGTGAATCTAAGAATCAAGTGAATAAATAATCTGGTGATCATAATAGAATCAGGGCCATAGAAAGGGAATGGACTGACTATTCTGGGGGGGGGGGGGGGAAGGGGTGTGGGAGATGCGGGAAGAGACTGGACAAAAACCGTGCACCTATGGATGAGGACAGTGGGTGGGGAGTGAGGGTGGAGGGTGGGGCGGGAACTGGGAGGAGGGGAGTTATGGGGGGGAAAAGAGGAACAAATGTAATAATCTGAACAATAAAGATTAAAAAAAAAATAAAGCAGGTTGCATAATGATGCCTGGTTTTACTGGGATGGGGAAGTATGGTCCATCGGTGGGCCCAGGGGCAGTGAGATGCAAATGATGATAAAAGTTGTAATGTCTGCTCAGTGACTACAGGAAACACGCTTGAAAATTAAAATGAAGTTTGAGGAATGTGTGCTAAGATGCTCTTTCTGAATGGGAAAACCACCCCATTAGATTTAAAAAATAGACGACAGGCTTTCCACTTCCGGCCACGAGGGGAGCACAGGCCAGCCGCTCCCCTTGAAGAAGACACAACACATGAAATACAGTTTCAGACACTCGACAGCAGCAGAGCAGGACTCTGATCACTGGGGGAATGGAAATAGGCCAGCCCCACGATGGCCCCGAATTACTGCTGGATGAGGTTCCAGGCTCAGTACAGGGTGGGGAAACCAAATAGAGGTTCATGGTCTCGCCATGTCCAGGAGACAGAGATCAGCGTTCAGGGTGACCACAGTGGGTAGGACTTGCAGGGCAGCGTACAGGAGAGGAGAAGGAAAGAGAGATCAGATGTGAGACAGGCAGGCAGTCGGTTCAGGAGATCTGCGGGCGAGTCCCCTA
The DNA here is from genome assembly GCF_963259705.1 of Myotis daubentonii. Classification (NCBI taxonomy): domain Eukaryota; kingdom Metazoa; phylum Chordata; class Mammalia; order Chiroptera; family Vespertilionidae; genus Myotis; species Myotis daubentonii. The sequence goes on from NC_081845.1 coordinate 4,971,396, forward strand.
GAAACATGTTGGCTGAACATGGTTCTGCGCACTCATGAGAGGAAACCAAGTGAGCACAGTGACTCAACCCCCAGAAACGAACAGGACGGAGGCTGGGCGGCCACCAGCCAAAGAGTAGACATCCCAACGCAGGCCTGGGTCAGGGCCTGGACAGGCATCCTGAGCAGGGCGCAGGCCTGTCCTCTGCAGCCAGAGGGAGCCACTGCCCATGCCCACCCAGCTGTCCTCCTCCAGGGGGGCTGGGCCCACCTGGGGCTCTGCTCCCACCAGGCGACCTTGTCCAGGTCTCCGCGTCCAGCCTCACCTCGCTTGCTGGCTGCTGAGGGGTCCATCTCTGCTCGCTGGTTAGTTTGAGATCAACAAGGGTACATAGTAAAAAGAGGGTGTTGCATTTGCCCGGGTTACAGCTGCTCTGCAGCTCACCTTTTATCGCCTGCCAGGTGAGGTGCCTGGAGCAGCCCGTGTGACCTGGGGGCCAGGCCCTACTTTTGAATTGGCGGGGTTGACGGATGGAAGTGGGGTATCTGTGATTGCTGAGCGGGCCCTGAAGGCTCCCCGAGGTTCCATGAAGAAGCGGCCCAAATGCCCCTGCCCTGGCCACCACTCCTTCCTCCCCGGCCTGCCCGCGCGCCCTGGGTGTTGTTTTCAGCGGATGGCCACAAGAAGCGATGACTTAAAAAAATCACACACGAACACCAAAAAGTGCTTTGAAAAATGGTTTGAGAATTTACTGTACAGGTTTTTTAAACAATTTATTTATATGTTTGCTTCTACATGCTCTTACATTTGTGTAAAACATTTATACATATTCTTTACAATTTGTACATATATTAAATGGCTATATCATAAACACTGTTCTATGAGATTTTATAAAAGAAAAATCAAGGGAAATTACTTATAAAACATTAACAAAAACCCGTGACACTAAAGAACAAGAAGTTCTCATTCACGTCCATCTGATTTCCTTTTCTACTTATTTTTTGGTTTCACTTCATTCATGCGGCCCGACGTTCATTTTCTGTAACAGCGCGATCAGGGCAGAGCGAAAGCCGTGGCGATCGCGGAGTAAGGCAAGAATGCAGACGGGACGCGTCTGCAGGAAGACAGTGTGCGGGGCGCTCAGGCCGTTAACTGAAGTACCAGGACCAGGAAACCCCGGGGATTAGCGCACATTATTCCACTGCCACCCTTCGCAGCCGCTAAGCTTTTCCATTTGGTGGGGAGGGGCAGCCAGGCCACTGGTTTTCATCTGTCCGGTAATACCAACGGGCACACTGTCTGCACCCAAATCAAGTGGCCAGTCCTGCTCTCACTTCTCATTCTGCCTGCCTGGGCGGCTGAAGACTAGACACAGGAAGAAGCCTGAGGCTGGCGTCTTCTCGCCCGACCAGGAGGAGCGCTCGCTCCTTCCTGAGCACAGTCAGCTCAGGGGTCAGCTGTCCCCCACGTGCCCTTTCCCGGGTAGAGCTGGCCCTGCTGAGGAAGGACGAGCAGGCGAGAATGCCCTCCTCGTGGCGATGCCCTCCAAAACCTCCTGGCGGCGGGCAGCGGCATCGCTGCAGAGACCGCCTGTCCCAGCCCCGCAGCCCCTCTGCCTCCTTTCCTGAGAACGCAAGCACATGAATCATAAATGTGTCAGTGAAAGGCATGTGGGTTTTCCTAAACGGACAGGAGTTCCAAGGCATTGAAAAGAATTATAAAAATATATACAAACGTATTTTTTTTATTCTGGCATATTCCATATTTTTAAGAAAGCAATTAGTAACCATCTGGCCTTGGGTAAGAACTGGAAGATCGTGGGTTTAAAAATTACAAATTTATGTAAAATATAAGTGGGGAAACCTCTAATTTTCCATTCAAAATTCTGGTAATTTTAAATACTTTCCAAAAATAGAGACAATTTCCACTGGTTTAAATAATGGCTGTAGAAATGAACAAAAGAAGACTATATAACTGATGCGTTTAGGTGAGTAGGAAAGTGTAGTTTTTTGCAACTGTTTCTCTTGGTGTTGATTTTTGGATGATGGGGGATTAGACTGCATTGCCCCAGGTCAGAGAGAAGCACTTGGGAGTTTCTTCATGTTCCGTTCCGTCTACATCACAGGGAAGCGGCCGAGGGCCTGCCTCAGCTTTTCTGCAATCTGGTGGGGAAAGAAAAGGTCTGAGATATCACCTTCAAACAACTTCACAGTGATGGACTATTCCCAGCTCTTCTGAGTTAAACATGGTAACAATCTCAAACTCTTGGGTCTATGCACCTAGGCCAGGGGTGGGCAAACTTTTTGACTCGAGGGCCACAATGGGTTCTTAAACTGGACCGGAGGGCCGGAACAAAAGTATGGATGGAGTGTTTGTGTGAACTAATATAAATTCAAAGTAAACATCATTACATAAAACGGTACGGTCTTTTTTTTTTTTTTTAGTTTTATTCATTTCAAATGGGCCGGATCCGGCCCACGGGCCGTAGTTTGCCCACGGCTGGCCTAGGCACCCCCACGCTGCTGTGGGAGAGACCGCAGGCCCGGGACCAGGCTCGCAGGGGAGGGCCGCTCCTCCCGGGCCCTGCTCTGTGCGCAGCAGCATTTCAAGACCATCCCCTTTCCCTCCAGTGTGGCTCGAGGATCCCTCCACCTACGAGCTCCCAGACCCAGCCAAGGGGCTCGCCCCGGGCTCACACCCCTCTGCCACCTCAGGGCAGACAGTGTCACCTTCCACAGAAAGCCACTGCTGTCTCCCCAAGGACACACGCCCTGAGGACAGAGGTCTCAGTCATCCCTGGATCCTGAGCGTTTGCAGTAAGTGCTTAGTGTGCAACACTGGAGAAATGTCTGCTCCATGCACAAATATGCACATTTTAATAATAACTGTTAGACCTAACAAAGACACAGTTTCTTTTATATACATGTATATATACATATATGTATATGTATGTGTGTGTGTGTATATACATATATATACATACATAATATATATATATAATATTGATTTCAGAGAGAAAGGGAGAGAGAGAGACATCAATGATGAGAGAGAATCATTGATTGGCTTCCTCCTACACGCCCCCACTGGGGATCAAGCCCGTAACCTGGGCATGTGTCCTGACCAGGAATCAAACCTGCAATCTTCAGTCTGCAGACTGACACTCTATCCACTGAGCAAAACTGGCTAGGGCAACACACAGTTTTCTATTCTGAATTACAATGGCATTAATAATTAAACCTCACTTGGGCCTGAGAATTATTTAGCAAATTAACATCAGAATTTCAAGAATTGTCCTTCAATTACTCTCTCACACAGAACACAAGTGCCTGCTATTCTAACACAGGGTGCAAGGCCACCATCCAATGGCACCGATGAATAAAGTGCACAGTACACGGCACAGGAGCGCACCCTAGGGGAGAGCACTGCTTCGGAATCCTTTCTGTACACTTGTCTCCAAAACCAACTGTTCCAACCCACAGGCACAGCTTGCATCAGGCACATCAACCCAGCTCCTTTCGAGAACCATGGCGGGGCCAGACTTTTTGGCAGTGTCCAGTCCAAAGACGACACATGCAGGGATTGAGTCTGGGGCCTGCCTACTAAAGCCCTAGACAACCATGAGATGATACCATGGAAAGGTGGAGGACCTAGTCAGAACAGGGCGGCCAGCACACGGACAATTATAAAGTGACAGCGCTTGTCTTCAGATGGCTGACTTCTCATTTCCATGCTGGAGCCTGGCTTTCTGGACTCTCTGGTAAACAATGAAGTCACGCAGTGGTACAAAACTTCACGTTCTCATTGTTTTCTGAATGACATATTGAAGGCCTCGCTCTCTCTTTAATTTCCTCTCTGCAGTCCCTTGGTGCACTGAGACCTCAGTCACAAACAGAGGCCGCCTGTGGTGCCCTGAGTGGTGCCAGGCTCCCTCCCGGCTGAGCCCACTGGGCGCAGGGTGACCTCATCCATTCAGCAGTGTTCCCTGCGCACAGAGAGGCAGTGAGGGAGGGAAGGAGCCACACAATAAGGTCTTCTCGGGGCCTCACCACTGGCACCCGATCCCCCTTCTTCAAAAGAAAATCTTTATTTTAACCCAGTGTTATTAAAAACGGAAAGGCAGAGGTAATTAAAAGATTAAAATAAACCCTAAGATATATTTAGCCTCTTTGGGTTTAACACTTAGGATTAAAAAATTCAAGCAGATTAACTTGATATGGTCACAGTGAGTGACCAGGAACCCTCCCCTCGGCACAGACAGCGGGCGGCAGGGTGACTCACCGTTTCATAGAACTGTACCTGCTGCTCCAGGTACAGGCGGATGACGCTGTTGTAGTCATAGATCCGGTTACTGTGGAAGTGATTCATCTCCGCTACAACCAAAACCAGCACACGAGTCAGTTCCCCGACTCCACGACGACCCCGACTTCTCTGCTCCCGGCGGCTCCTCACCAGCCAGGTTCACCTGGTTGGTCTCAGCGCAGAGCCAGCTCTTGACAACTCATTTTATAGAGAGACTAGAAAAGCCACTGAACAGTGAGTGGCAAACACCACTTTCGAGTAGATGTATGACTTTTGTTAATTTGTATATTAAATACTATGAAACCCAATACCGATAATCACCCAAATACAGACTGTTCTAGGCCAGCGAGGGAGGAAACAGACCTGGTCAAATTCTCTGCAGATGACTGCAGTTCCCAAGTTCATGTGTGTTTACGGGGGACCTAGCCAGGCACCCGGTGGGCTGGCGTACCCACTCACAGAGGAATCCCTTCTCACAATGTGTCTCTCGGCGCCAGCCCCTCCCACCACGGCCGCAAGGCCTTCCCCAGCACAGCGGCTGCGTGCCTTTCCCCTTCCTCTCAGCCTCGAAAGCCAACTGCCGGCATCAACTCCTACACAAAGCTAGCTGTTCTGAGTTCTGTATTATCTGAAGCTCTTCGTTTACCTATCTGGATAAGCTCGGAGACAAGTTCAATACCAAATTCCCTATTTCAAGCCCTTCAACACCCATGTCTGCTCGTTCTGGAAATCTCTCCTACACCTCCCATCTCCGCTCTAGCTGTCCTCGTTCTGGAAATCTCTCCTACACCTCCTCTCCACGAACTCCCTAGCCCTGAGGTGCTCCTTGGAGGGCCAGCAGGCTGTTCTCCGCCCCAGCACATCCTCCTCAGGTCCTCCAGCCTCACCGCACAAGCAGTGGTCTCTGGGCTGGGCTGTCGAACCAACACTGCCCCTCCGATGTATCCCATGGAACTAGCAAACCCTTCTCCCTTGGCATTTTTTCTCTCAAAACCTTTTAATGACTTTTTAATGCCCACATCAAGTCTAGACTCTTCTGCCTGGCTTTCAAGGCCCTCCATAATCACCGACGCTTCTTCCCAATAACCGACAAGTATGTTTTATTCCCAAAGGCCAAGGGCATCGTTCTGCACTATTTTGTACGCTTCGTTCATACCTACAGCATCCTTCTCTTCTCCTTTGCCCATGAATATCCGATCTGCCCACCAAAACAGGCAAACCCAATCCCTGCTCCTAGGAGAACACTCAACTATGTAAAAATCAATGAACTATTCCTTTTACTAAGAGTCAAACTGTGCCTAGCTGCTACCGCCAAACGCCTTTACACACCATGGTCCTCAGCCATGGAGGCGACAGGCTGCTAATAGCTGAACTGGACAGAGCATTAGGAAGGTGCTGATATGAAGGTTGGAAAAGGTACCTTCAATGTCTCTGAAATAATAAAAACATGCAAGTTTAATCAAACCGTCACTCATAGTCATGTCAGGTAAACGTCCGTTTTCATCAACACTGGGATCCTGCGAACAAGTGGCTTACGAGGATGTTCCAAATCAGCTCTGACTGAACTGTGGTTCACACCTGGATTTCTCTCCAGCAAGGAAAACAGCAACTCTGCTGGGAAAACCAGGCCCACCGCCAGCACAGACCCCTCACCTTGTAGCGCGTAAGACATGGTGCCGACGCGCTTCACCATGTTCTGTTTGTCCTGTGGGGTGATTTTGCTCGTGGCAACCAGTTTATCACTTTCTTTCACTTTTTCTATTGCTGCCTGTGAAATATAGAAATTAAATGGCATCAGTAAAACAAGGTGAAAGGTCCAGTCCTCAGTTGAAAATATAACAAAGCAACCACCGCTTTTATAACTGACTTGCTGCTGAACAGGACAAAGTCCCTACAAGATAACAGGAAAGCATCCAAACACAACTTCCTTGAAGTCACTTGGATGCAAACGGTAACTATCCTGAGACGTGTAACTAAGCTATGATTTAGTTTGATGCTACTAAAAGCAGGAAACCCGACGGCACTCCATTTCTGGAGTCTGTGGGCACCGCCAGGGTCAGAGCAGTTCCCAGCAGGACGCAGCGTCCCCACAGGCGCTCGGGGGGACGGTCCTGTGTGCACTCGCACAGCGCTCTCTGCGCTCAGGGGGAGGCCTGACGGGCCGGTGCTTAAGGGAGCAGGCTGGAGGCTTGAGCTTTGCTGTGATTTCCAAAAGATGCACCGAGTCAATTTTAAATTAATATTTAGATGGAAGTAGCTGTAGAAGCTCCTGAACACCTCACAGTGCTCATTCCTTAGAGCCGCCCGGAAAGAACACCTCCACACTCACAGATAAATTCGGCTCCATGCCTAGAACTCTCACTCTGTGGGATACAGTCCTCCAACCAGTTAACTGATCTGAGTTTTTTAACTGAGATTTTAATTTTACTTTTTTTCAGTTTTATTGGGATGTAATGACATGTAGCATTGCATTAACTTAAGGTGTGCAACATAATGACCTGTTACATGTGTCTATTGTGAAGTGGTCACCACAGTAAGTCTAGTAAACATCCATCTTCCTCACAGAGTTACAAATATTTTTCCTTATGATGAGAATATTTAGGATCTACTCTCCCAGCAATTCTGCTTCTGTTACATATTTGAAGGAAACAAAATCACATCTCAAAGAGACAGAACACTCCCAGGTCACTGCGGCACGATTGAAAATAGCCAAGATACAGAAACAACCTAAGTGTCCATCAACGAATGAATGGATCAGGAAAATGTTGAGATTTATATTAAGTTATCTAAGTTGCACAAAACTTCTTATTTACGTATGCGATCTTTTCATACTTTAATTATACTAGCAAAGCCAAATGCTAAAATGTGCTCCGACCAGGCCTTCGTAGAGAGTTGCCTAGTAAATCCCAGCACAGCACTGTGTCCTGGAGTCCCCCAGTTGTAAGATACCCAAAGTCTGAGGTAATACACAGATTTTGAAACAGAGACAAAAATTAACCAGAAACAAAATTTGAGTATACCCTAAGTCAATTTTTAAATTTAGTTTAAAAATACCTTTTTGACGGGAATTACATAGTTTCCTTTTTGTTAATATGTATGAACATATAATGCCAACACTCGCCATTTGAATTTTAACTAGAAAACCTGTGGTTATTTCATTTGCCAGGGCAGGACCTTTGAGGACTTGCCCAAGCAGCTGACAAGGTCTCATTGGTAAGAGAAGGATCATTCCTATTACCGTCTTGAATTTCAAACATCATGATACTAACTACATGCATAAAGGTATACTTTTCATATTTTTAGTTCCTTCAAAACAATGTTTTCTTAGTAACAAAAGAAACAAAAAACTATTCTTATATTCAAACATGTGATGGGACCTTGCTAGTTAATCGCCCCAAGGACTTCCAGGGGCCCCAGAAAGCTTCCCGACTCAGGGGGGTGAGAGGTGGGCCCGTCCTGCAGCTCGCGATTTACCCACACCGTCCGCTGTGAACTTCTACAACCCAGTCACCTTGTGAGCGCCGATAATGTCCGGGAAGCAGCCGAGGAAACCTTTATATTCATGATTACATTCCATCAGGAAATGGAGGTCTTTCTTTGGCTATAACAAGACACAAGTTGGTTGTTACTGGCAGAGGAATCCAGACAGCCAAGGAAAAGAAACGCCTATCTGAGGACTATATTAGCCAAATCCTCCAGGTTCTACATCAAGCTATTGAGTGTTAAGCATTCGGCTTAGTTTTCCTACAAGAAAATAATTCCCAGAGTCTGATACTCTCTGCCACAGGCTGTAAAGGAAATTCTAACACATCAGGTAATGTTTTAGTGGGTCTGAGGCGGCCCCAAATACAACACCGTGAGGAAAAGAATGTTAGGACTAAATGTTTACATACAAGGAAATAAGATGTTATCGTTTAATGTCCAAATTTTAGCAGAAAAGGTAAAAATACTATGAGAAAGTCTAGTAATCATTGTAAGTGGCAACTTCAACATTTTCTATTTTTCTGAATTACAATTTTTAATAGCTATGTCATGCACAGTTCTAAAAATTAATCTTTTTTACAAGTAGCAGAGAGTAATTAATGACATGAGTGTGTGTCCATAGGCACATGTGTACATACACGTTTTAAAAAGTTATCTGAAAAAAAAATTTTTTTTAATTCAGGGATTTGAAACAACTTAGATGACTATGTCCTTGGAGGAAGCGATGTCAGTTATCTGTGAGAAGTGGGACGGGCTACTAGAGACTCCAGCCCACACCCTCTCGGTGCCAAGGACGGGCTCTGTGCCGGAAGTGGAGCAGGAGCCTGCGCCTTATCAGCTGCTGCTCATGCGAGTGAGCTACTTCCAAGGTTGGTGCCTCCGTCGCCACTTTCCAGATGGGGACACTGAGGCAAGTAAGAGTCCAAAGGGGACTTGAGCAGTGCTCCTTCCTGTACGCACTGATCCCTGGCAGCTAACGACAGATCCGAGCCCTCGCCCCTAGACGGTATACTTTTAGATTTCTTGATGACAACGTTATCCATCACTTTAGCTAAATCTAAGAAGCGCTATTACCAAATACAATTTAAAAAGATACATAGGAGTAGGAAAGAAGAGGATAACCAATTGAGCATTTGTCTTAAAACTGATTTTAAATTAAGTATGTAGATAAGATGGCATAAGATATTAAATGGAATTGTGTGGTTATGTTAATACCTGCTCTGCCACGAGACTGGCAATTTCTTCGTAAGTCTTTCCTGCTTCTGTTATTGCATCATTGAGATCTGTTTCACCTGAAAGTCATCAAGTTACCAGTGGTTGTAAGTTACGTCTTTCCATTCATTTTATTTAAACATTTTATGACAGAAAATTTCGGACTTTTTAAAACTGGAATGAATCCCTGTTTACCCATCACCTAGCTTCCCAATGAACAGTTCATGGGCAATATTTTTTCACCTATCCCATCCATTCCCACCTCCCCTTTCACTGGCCACATAACATTTCATCCATAAATATTACTTAGAAGATAAAGACTCTTTAAAAAATAAGAACAATAGTGTATTACAGTGAGGACAATTGTCCCTGAGATGAATTATCAGTCAGTGCGCAGCTTTCTGGCAAAGAAGCTGCAAGAAAATACACTTAACAACCCTCCACTCTTCTCGAAAGTCGCAAGGTGCGGTTGCACAAGTCCTGAGTGGAGCACCAGCCAATCTCAGTCGGTGCCAAGGTGCTACTGCAGCGCTCCTATTTGTCTGCAGGAGCCTGAAGCGGGCGGCAGTCTGGATAAGACACTAACGCTCAGAGGTAAGTAAGTAAGCCCTACCTTGGTAAGCACTGGAACTGAACACTGTTGCTAAGCTCTGCAGGGCCTTGCCTATCTTCTGATATTCCTTGGGTAGTGCTGAAAGAGAAAAAGAAATACATGGTCAACTAGTCCTCCCCACAAACTGAAGTGAGACTCAACTCTTTTCTAAAAGTGATTACTTTTATAATAGTAGAAATTTGAAGCGATTCAAAAGAATCTATATGCTCTAATAAAATGATTGGTTTTTAAATATTTTTTCCATCAAATTCTTTCAATTTATAATTAATCACTTAATGACTGGTGCATGCTATTATTAACAACCAGCACCACTGCCCATTCTCAGTCACTGAATGACATCTGAGTGGACGGGCGGCTGTTAGAGAGGATGATTCTAGTGTGCGCAGTGCTATCTATCACACAGGCCAGCCGCTCCATCACAGCGACCCCTCCCTCCACCAGATGCAGATACCCCTTCACTTCATGGGGCAGGAAGATAAGGGTCAGATAAGGAAACTGACATGCTTAGGGTCACACGGCTAATAAAACTGTGGCTGTGGCACTTCTGATTCCAACTACATGGCTTTCCCCACTCTGCTATGTACATATGAATAATTATTTGCAAAACAAAACTCAAAGCAACAAGGTGTGGAGAAAAAGGTAGTGGGACTTCCCAGGACCAGGCAGGAGGGATCTGTTTTCTCATCCGTTGATATGAACTCGGTGGTTGGACAGCGAGTCCTCCAGGCATTGGGGCCACAGCTTCTGCTGCGACTCCGCCCCTGTGCGCTGTGACAGGCAGGAGGCCCGACCACGCGTAAGTAAATGGGCGGCTTGCTCCTGCTGCACTTCATCACAAAGATGGGCGGCCAGATGGGCCCGCAGGTCGCGCTTGCCCATCCCTGATGTAAGGCTTCACTTTCAAGTCTGGGTCACAGACCTCAGAACTGCTCCTCACTTGCTTTGTTATTTTAATATTTCACCCTCAAGTCACTCCACGTTCAGTTTCTTGTTCATTAAACTTGTTATTGAACTTCAAATAGATGCTTTTCCATTATTTAGAAGAAAAATTCCACCTTTAAAAAAATCTTCCAATAACAGATAATTTAACCTCTTTCCTATGCTGAGTACCAAGGTATTGATATAATGTGAAAGTGGGTATGTATTACTTTTATTTTTAAAAAATAGCTGGGGATGACCAGGATTCTTGTAGGTTTCAGTGACAGCCTAGCAGGACCTGTTCTCCCGAAGTTAACACAGGTGAGCCCTAACTGCAGCTCAGAAACCCCATTTCTCTGGGACTCAGAAGGCTGTGCTGGCAACAGGGCAGAATGGATGTAAGGGGAGAAGACGCCTCACCCTCTGGGGCAGTCGGACCCCCTGTGTGGGCACTACACGGCCGTGGGCGCGGCCTCCGGGCCTCCGGGCCTCCGGGCCTGAGGGAGGAAGGGCGGGGGCTGAGGCAGGACCCACAGAGGACTCCTGTGTCTAGGCCGGGCTGCCTGACACCAGAGCTCGTGGTTCTGGGAACAGCACACGTGGCTCAGCAGGACGACAGTCTGCACACACAGGGAGTGCGGGGACAGGAAGTCCTGGGGGACACGGAAACAGAGGCAGGAAGCACACGGGGCGTGCCACTGGCCCCTCGCAGTGCTCCTAGTCTGACCTGCCTTATATTTCCTACCAGTCACATTGGCTTTTCCTAAAAAGCCGGGTGTTAGTCAAATCAACACCTCGCCAATGGAGGAAGATTGAAAGCTAAACGAATGAGCTACAAGCATTCTCCAAACATGCAGAAGGATACGTTTGTCAGAGATTACAAAACCCCAGTCACTGGAAACATTTCAGCAAACGTGGTGTTTTTAAGAGTTCTTGAACGGGCTTTGTAGAGCCAACTGCCTGCTGTTGACTTGGGCTGAGAAGTGAGGTTCACCGAAGAGCTCCTTCTGCCCAAAGGGTGAGGCCCAGGGTGGCCAAGGCCGCAGAGCGGGCACGCACCGCCCTGCGAACCCACAGCGCCGGAGGGGCACTCACGTCCGGTGCATCGCTTCCAGTGCTCCTGCCCCACGGTCAGCAGCTCCTTCACGCCGTCGTCCATGGCCTTGGTGAATTTCCCAACAGCTTCGCACTTCTGTTCTCTGTGGGGCAAAAACACAAGAAGGTGCCTCCTGGGCTCAGCCGCCGAATGTCCCGGGTCAGAAACATCACGGTGGCCAGGACTCACACCGAATGCCCCACAGGCACCGTGTCCTGGCATCAGAGCCACTACCCTTAAGCACATTAGTCTTACAAACAGGCTTGATTCAGGCTTGTAAAGAACTACTTCGAAATGTGCCATTTCTACTTTACTCTGCTTCCTTCTTCCCTCAATTCCTTGTGAATGTCAAGTAAAACTGTTCTGAAGTGAATAAAATCCTCATTTCTTGAATATCTTACTTAGGAAAATCCAATCATGGGCAGTGCCTTGGGACCTACAGAATAACAGGGGCTGCTAATGGCAGGTGTTCATTCTCCCAACAGTGAGTCACAGCAAACAACCTGCACGCACGACCACCTGCGCAGCGACTGGCACCAGGTGAGCCGCGAGAATGTTTAAAACATGCGGCACCTGACGGCTTCGTCAGGGGCACTGACCTCTTTCCCGTAGATTGCCAAATTAAAAAATGACAACAGCCAACACAATAGCCACTTGGTGTGAATGAATCAAAATTATAGCTATTTTTTATTTTTGTCAGCTTGACAAAAAATATAACATGTTTTTTGGTGTGCCTCAGGTTTTAGTAATTAGTTTATGTGCATGAGATGAAAAATATGGAAAATCACTGCTCTAAGGTGATACTGAACATATCAGTTCTTTACGGATGTAAAAAGTATTTACCAACCTGAAAAAATCATCACAGGATAGTTTTTTTTTAAATTACGGAACGCTTCACGAATTTGCGTGTCATCTTTGTGCAGGGGCCATGCTAATCCCTGTCTTGTTCCAGTTTAGTGTATGTGCTGCCAGAGCGAGCATACAAGACACTCTTAAATGTAAAAAAGATGATAAAAGGGAATGCATGTTGTGAGGTCATTTTTGTTTAAACAATTTTTCCTTTAGATACCTATGTACCAAGGAGGGTTTAGGAAACTATAGATCCTAAACATGTTTAGGCCAACATATTAACACTGATTTTTCTCTCTGGGTAGTTGGAAGATTGTGTGTGGTGTGTTTTTTTTTTCCTTGTCTATGTTTTCGGTAACACATATGCAATAATTTTATAAAAGGTTTCTTAAAATAAAAATAAATCTTAAGACCTTTTATTAGTTCTTATATAGAAAAGGAACTACTGCAAATTCTCAACCAAGCCCACATTAAAGAAAAGATGACACGATGAAGCACAGGTAAAGCCGGCCAGAGAGTGCTTCCTTCGAGGCACGGCTCAGAGACTCGGCTGTGGCCTGTGCGTGTGTGAGCCGGCTGTGTGGCCTGTGCGGGTGTGAGCCGGCTGTGTGGCCTGTGCGGGTGTGAGCTGGCTGTGTGGCCTGTGCGGGTGTGAGCCGGCTGTGTGGCCTGTGCGTGTGTGAGCCGGCTGTGTGGCCTGTGCGGGTGTGAGCCGGCTGTGTGGCCTGTGCGGGTGTGAGCCGGCTGTGTGGCCTGTGCGGGTGTGAGCCGGCTGTGTGGCCTGTGCGTGTGTGAGGCGGCTGTGTGGCCTGTGCGTGTGTGAGGCGGCTGTGTGGCCTGTGCGGGTGTGAGCCGGCTGTGTGGCCTGTGCGTGTGTGAGCCGGCTGTGTGGCCTGTGCGTGTGTGAGCCGGCTGTGTGGCCTGTGCGGGTGTGAGCCGGCTGTGTGGCCTGTGCGTGTGTGAGCCGGCTGTGTGGCCTGTGCGGGTGTGAGCCGGCTGTGTGGCCTGTGCGGGTGTGAGCCGGCTGTGTGGCCTGTGCGTGTGTGAGCCGGCTGTGTGGCCTGTGCGTGTGTGAGCCGGCTGTGTGGCCTGTGCGTGTGTGAGCCGGCTGTGTGGCCTGTGCAGGTGTGAGCCGCTGTGCCACTCTGCCTCCTCGTGCTTCACCAGGAGTAACGACCAACCACTGTGTGCGCTGAGGTCACTGACTGCGGGGGAGACAGGAGCGGACCTCCATGTGGTGCTCTGCTGGGAGATGTGCTTTCCTGACTACAAGCCCCACTCATTTCCGACACTCGAGTCTGACCGAGTCCCGCTTGGGGCTGTCCTGCCAGACCCGTGAGCAGAGGAGGCAGACACAGTGGAGAAGAAGGCAAGTCTGGCAGTGTCTCTCACATTTCTATGAGGTCCAAGTCAGGGGCCTCGGGTTCCATGGTGGAAAATATCATAACTCCCACCAGCTCATCTTTCTCCGCCTTCCTCTTCCCAGTTTTCCATTCCTGTAAATGGGAGGGGCATGAGTTAAACTGGGCTTTCAAAATCCCCTGGTAGAATTGGCTCACTGATCACCTCCACCTCTCTAATTCTCAGGAAGCAGCTCCCCGCCATCTCCCTCTGCACCGTGGGCCACGGCCTGCACATCTCAAATGCCATCTCATGTGGACAGTGCCCTCCCCAGCATGGCCTCTGAGCGCCCAAGCCCTTCCTGAGGGAGGTGACTCAGCCACCGCTCCTCTCCCAACCGTTACCAACCCAAACACAGGGAGCAGAAACACAACCTATGAATTCTGACAAAGTGCCTTACATTTTTAGGCTGTTTAGTTCTAAAAAAGGTTAACGCTTTTCTAAAATATAAGATAGGAACCAGTATTATGGGCTAGTTTTAAAAACATATTATTGCAATATATATATAACATATATACACATACATACAGAAAAGTGCCCCATGCATGTAATTCTCACAAAGTAAATTCCTGTGTAACTACCACCAAGACCAAGAACGGGGGGAAAGCTAGCATTCCAGAGGCCTTCTCATGTCCCTTCCCCACCCATCGCCACCCTTCTCTTCCCCACAAGTTAACCATTACCCTCTCTCTTTTATGGTTGTCATTTCATCACTTTTCTTTCGAGTTTTGCCACCTAGGCATGAGTCCCTAAACTATAGTTTTCCTAGTTTTTTTAACTAGCAAAGAACTCTACATTTTTTGTGTATCTGGCTTCTTCGGCTCAACCTGTGTATAAGAGCTGTATTCACACTGTTGTTATAGCCATACAATATTCCTTATATGAACACTCCCCCATTTATTTATCCATCCTATGACTGGTAGTCACCCTTGCCCCTGCCCAGTTATGAATGAAGTTGCTGTGTGTGTGTGTGTGTGTGTGTGTGTGTGTGTGAGTGTGTGTGTGTATACATATATATACATATATATACATGTATATATTCATACACACACACGAATCTCTGTGAGGTATAGGAGTGGAAAATTGTTCCGCTTTAGATAATATGAAACTGTTTACCAATCCTCATACCCACCAGCAGTGTGTGAGCCCAGTAGCTGCTCATCTCACTTTTCAGACTTTCTAACTTTAGCCTTTCTGGTGAGTATGTAGTGGTATTCACTGTGGTTTAATTTGCATTTCCTTGATTACTAATGAGATTAAGTACTGTTCTAAACATCTGTTTAGGATTCAGATACTTTCTTTTGGGAAGTCTTTAATCAAATCTACAATTTTTCTGCTGGGTTAATTACCTTATCTTTTTGTTTGGGTTTTCATATATTTTAAAATCCAGCCCTTGGTTGATCATATTTGTTCATGTCTTAGTTTGTTTTTCACTTTTAATGGCTTCTGATGATAACAGAAGTTTTTAGTTTTAATGCAATCTAAATTTCTAAAAATCCAAATTTCTTCCTGTATGGTTAGCTGTTTTTGTCTTATTTCAGAAACCCTCCCTTCTCTGGGGGAATGAAGCCATTCTCCCATGTCACCTTCTAGAAGCTTTATTGGTTGCCTTTCACATTTAGACCTCAGAATGATCTGGAATTGATTTAAAACTTTATACAATGGAAACTTCCAAACATATACAAAGGTAGCGAGAAAGAACAATAAGCCCCTACAAGACTCAGCCCTCAACAATTATTAAAAATTTACCAATTTTGTTTTATCTAGTCTACTCTACCAGTTTTCTTGCTTACTTAAATGGAAATCTCAGATATAAGGCCATATTTTAAAAACATAACCACCATGCTGTCAACCCTAACAAGATCAACAGTACATTATTATGAGGTGGGAACCATGTTTCATTTTCCCCAGTGGTGCCATCTAAGGCAGTGTTCGCCAACCTTTCGGACCGCACGGACCACCAGTGGTCTGCGGACCAGCGGATGGTGACCGCTGATCTAATGGACTCAGCACCATTTATTGAAAGTACTGTCCTTCCCCCACTGAATCAGCATCCTCTGCGTCAGATATTAAGTGTCCATTCTGTTCTATTCTGCTGGTCTGTTGTCTTTCTTTAGGCCACTTCCTTGCTTCTGAAATTCTTTTCACTTTACAGTGAGTCTTGATATCCAATCAAGTCCTCCTCCCACTTCATTCTTTTTCAAGAATATCTTGGCTATTCTTAGTGCTTTGATTTTCTACATATGACATCTTTGCTGTTCTTCAATCCATGAAAGATAATGTTGGAAAATTTATTTAAGTCTTTTTCTTTTTCTCAACAGTGTTCCATAGTTTATGTTGACCTTTTGTAAATTCTTTGTATTTACTCCTAGAAATTAGATACTTTTCATGCTGTTGAAATTATAGTTTTTTACTTTCATTTTGTTTATTGCCAATACTATGTACAAATAATGCAATGTCTTACTTATATCCAGCTACCTTACTACTTATTTCTAGTAATTTTTCTGTAGATTCATTGGAATTTTCTGTAACCATCCATCTACATAAGTTATTGACTACAAAAATCAGTTTTTAGTGATTGTCTCTCGCTTCCTTTCTAATATCAATTTTTTAAAAATTGACCTGACCATAAAAAAAAAAAAAAAGATCATTCTCTGTTTCCCTCACTTCATGCTGTTAATACCCTGCATAGTGTGGGGTCTAGCTTACTTATTTTTAGCATTTAGGAACCACTCCTCACCCTCGCCCGTCCTTTGCCCCATCTACTCCGGGCCAATCTGCTCTCCACATATGGAAAACCATCCCGGCAGTTCTTTCAGACTTTGTGACTAATTTCCTATCGCTTGAGTTTAGGTTTCTATCCCTACTGTCTTTGTAGAGAAAATCAGAAATAACCATCCAACTGGCATAATTTTAACTCCTTTCAGACATAAAATTGATGTGAATATGACAGTTATCAAATACCTTTTCATCCCGGAAATTTAGAAACTGCTGGAAAACCTCGCTTTCTGAAATTACCGGATGCCGACACATCCTGGTCATCCATGCCTGAAGTCTCTCCATGCGCATTTTGATAAATTCTTCTTCAAAGCGACCTGCAAGGAATGCGCCCAGACGATGTACCACTTTGTCGAAAAGCTGTTTGTTCAGCTAATGGCTACTTGGTGGAAAGTTATGAGTAGAAGGTAAACCATGGTGATTTCTCACTAACCTAAAAACGGGCAACAGCCCTAGCACATACCTCAGATGCAGGCTTGATCCCTGGCCCTGGTTGGGGCTTGTGTGGGAGGCAACCGATTGATGTGTCTTTTTCACATCAATGTTTCTCTCTCTTTCCTTTCCTTTCACTTGCTCTAAAAAATCAGTGGAAAAATATCTTCAGGTGAGGATTCACAAAAAATAATATAAAGAAAAATAAAAACAGGTAACATATTGAATGCCCCAAGTCCCACAGGAATGATACAACAGACTTTTTAGTTTATAGGAATGAAATTGCAATGTAACAAGTCAACAAACCTTTTAATTGTGACAAGAATATTATAACCTCAAAGTGCTATTTTCCTTAAGGCTCCCTCAAGTATTTTAAAAATTTAAAGTAAATCTTATTTCAATATGAAAAACCTCTTTCTTATAAAGTAATATGTGGCCACATTAAGTCCTATTGACAAGAAAGAGGTAATACTGTTGAATTTAATAAGTAATTCTTACAAAAGTATATGAAATTTCTGTATTTATAAAAATGTGAACAAATGCAGTATAATCTTAGATATACAAAGTTAAGTTTAGTACTTATGCAAAGTAACTCAGGACTGTAGCTCCCGCCCCCATATTATTTTTTAAGTTATTTAAACTGAAAATAGAAAAAGCAATTTTTCCATGAATGCAATAATGAAAGCTGCCATTTTTATAAGCCTACCAAACAAAACCACTATCAGTTAAAAGCCTTTGGCAATGGAAATTCCAGCTACAGTCAAGCAAGGCAATCAGCTAACCCAGTCCCCCCAAATAACTATAAACCCAGACAAGCAAAACAATCAGCGCTCGGGAAATCCACCGAAGGCCAACAGCCATCTGAGAAATGCCTGTTTGCAAAACTGCCGCACTTCAGGCAAAAACAGTAGAAATCTGTGGCATCTGGCTTGTGGCTGCTCCTGTCGCCCCTGCTGCCCCCACCCTCCCATCTCTACTTGGCCGACATGGGCTTCTGCCAGGATGGAGCAGGGTCTGGAGCGTGGGAGATGCCCATGCTCAGTGGTGGGGCAGTGACAATCCAGAGGCTGGTGAACAGGGAGGCCAACCGCTCCACTAGCCAAGGTTACGAGGTCGAGCCAAGACTTTGCAGGCGAGGCTGAGTGCAGAAACAGGGGAGACCTGCGGGGGCCAGGCCAGGCATGCACTCCCAGCCAACCTGAGGCTACACACTCGGGAAGGCGTCACAAAAGGGGCCCTCCAAAAAGGAAAAACCAGGGCTGACTTGAAAAGAACCTGAGCTTTGAATTTGCTCCCCTCCTCACTCACAGGTCCCTGGGCAGAGGGCAGGTGCTCAATGGCCTGAGACAGGCTCACCACCAAACACACAGACACAGGTGAACCCTAGGAAGCCATACTTTAAAAATAAAATAAAATAAAACCAAGCTGCAGGAGAGACAGATTTCAGAGATTTAGCCTAGGCAAGTTCCTTGTAAATCAATCAATCAAACAAACAAACAAACCAAAGCAGAAACAACAACTTTCAGAGAGAAAAATCATAATCTAGAATTGTTAAAATATATTCCCCAAAATTTCAGTTTTCAACAAAAAATTGAGAGATTTCAAAGAAACAGCAAGGCATGAGCCATATGAGGAAAAAAGTAGTCAAGAGAAAATGTCTCTAAGTGTTCCCAGATGTTGATTTCACAACAAAACCAAAACATAGAAGCTTCTATAAATATGTTCAAAGAACTAAAGGAAGCCATGTTAAAAAAATTAAGGAAAAGTATGACAAGGAATCAACAAATAGAGATTCTTAAGACAGAAATTATAATAAAGAATAAAAAATTTTGAAGTTGAAAATACAATAACTGAAATTAAAAATTCATTGTAAGGTTTTAACAGTAGATTCAAGATGGCAAAAAAAGAGTGAATCTGAATATAAATAAACGTAAGTTATTTAATCTGAAGAACAGAGAGAAATACAACTAATGTAAAATGAACAGAGCCTCAGAAAACATCAAGCAGACCAACATTCTCATGATGGGAGAACCAAAGGAGAAGAGAAAGAAGAAAAAAATATCTGAAGAAATAATGTGGGAAAATTCCCCAAATTTGATGGAAAACTTCAATTTACACTTCCAAGAAGCCCAACAAACCCCATGTAGGACAAATATAAAGAATCCACACCAAGATATAGCAGACTCAAACTGCTGAAAGACAAAAGAAAAATTTGAAAGCAGCAAGTGAAAAGCAATTCATCATCTATGGTGGGTGTACGTGTGTGTGTGTGTGTGTGTGTGTGTGTGTGTGTGTGTGTGTGTCATGGTGTGGAGAGCACCTGTACATGAAAGCACTTCAGATTCTGCACTTGCTAGGAGTAGAGATTCAGTACCACATAAGCTTAGGCTGTGCAGAAACAGCCTCATCTGTCGGATATAAGGGGGGACAGAAAAAGACCCGATAAATCAGCATAGACCTCAGTTATACCGACTTCCCCAGGATGACCAAGTGAATTACACCAAGAGTTCACAGCCTACGCACTGATTGATTCTTATTCTTCCGGGAAATTTCTGACATAGCTGGTTTATTTCCAAATAATTTCAGGTGTTATTTTGTGCTTGGTAAGATTTTTATAGCAGGTTTCAGAGAATTAAAAAAAAAGGGGGGAGTGGGGGATTCCCCTTTCCCATTTTTAATAACCTTACTTAGGTTTTCACTAAGCATGTGAACATACCAGTTTTGCACCCAGGAGTAAAGCCAGATTCATTCAATATTATTTCACAAAACCCCAAATCTATGAACAAATGAAAAATGGTAGCTGCAGGTTTTTCAGGGACAGCTCAGCAAGTCCACAGAAATGCGGTGACATCACATGCTGGCATTCCTATTGTCCTCCAGACTGAAGTGAAAGGGGAGTTTGTTGACACAGTAATGATCTTGTGGCATCGGGGCAGGAGGCGAGCAAGAGGAGGGAGAGAGACAGTGGCTTCTGTGCTGTGCAATTTCCTCGGCACGTCTCCCAGGCAGCGAACCAAAACTCAGCTCCCTGCACATGACGGCGTTGCTTTCTGCTTTTCTATGACATCCCCCTGGCTTCGGGCCTGAACTTTTCTTTAAAAAAACCCCATACAAACCTTAATATGGAAACAGAACCATGACTCCACGATGCTTTAAAATAGCAGAGTTATCTGATTTAGACTAAGCAATGTATTAAAACCTAAGTGATCTGAAAATTCCTAGCCCTAAAATAACTCAGTCCACTTATTTCACATACTGGGCCAGTCAAGTTGATAAAGGAGAGTAAACATTCAGGAAACAAACCGAAATTGGAAAATATGGAGAAAGGCAGACTGAAGTTTTCATGGAAAGAAATCTAAAATTTTAAAAAGCTGTGATTTAAAGCAATAGGATAACAAAAGGAGGACTAGTGAACTGTGAACTGGGCACAGAACTAGGGGTACAGCGACCCCTGAGTGGAAGGAGGCAGCAATGCACACCAGCCTGCTACCTGACACGGCGTCCAGTGGACTGTGCCCGCCCCACAAGGGGCTGCTCGGGGTCACTGGATGATGAGCCGGTTTGTGGGCCTGGCAATGCAGCCCCAGCCCCACTCCCCATTCTGCTGTGACAATTTGAAATTTTTGAAAATTAAAAAAAAAAGAAAATCAAAATCCAAACAACTTTTTAAAAACATGTTTCCATCTCCTCAAAAAACTTCAGAGAAACAGAAAACAAAGTACAAGGTAACATTTTAAGGAGAACAAACTTCTTATCCTAAGGTTCCTAACTCTAAGATTAGTTGGTCCACATCTCATGTTAAACAGCGAGCTTTGGGATGATTCCGATTCCAATGCTGGGCAGGGCGTGCTCAGCGTTTCTGGGACAGCACCGTGACGGGTCTGGGCACAGAGGCCGGCACGAAGGGAGACACTGCACTCCAGCACTGCAGTGTCCTGAGCCGCTCTGCCATTGGCTGGGTAGGAGTCTCAGCTCCTCTCTAAACCATTTCTCTCAACTCCACGGGGTGAGGATTGAACCGTCTGGTCTTCTCTGACACCCGGGAGAGGACCTTCCTTTGCAGACCCCACGTTCTGCTCTCTGGGTTGAGGTTAGCCTGCTGCCGCCTTCCCTTCTCTCAGAGGCTCTCTACCTCGGACCTTTAGGCCATGCTCTCGTCTCTGATCCTTTCCTTTCTATATTTACTAGTTCCATTTATTGGAAAAATTCCTACTTACATACTAAAACTCTTTCCAATCCTTAGTAAAGCTCAGCTTCTTTACAAACTTTTATTCTAAGAAAAACATAACGAGTCCTGAGTACTAATTTTTCAGGTTTTATACTAGGAGATAAAAAAATCAATGACAGTTTCAAAACAGACACAGAAATCCTTTCTGACGGCACGTTATTAGGGGCTCTGGGAGCACGCAGATTCCTGACCAGATTACTTGGGGCAGGGCAAGTGGGGAAAATGACACCTTAAATAAGTAAGAAAAAGCTGAGGGCTTCTCAGCGATAAATAAGAACATTTCACTATAAACAGTCACCTCAATAACTGGGCAGCTCCCTACCTCACAGCGGGAAGCTCTGTGGCTTCTAGCGCTGATGTCCACACACCTGGACTGCAGGAAGTGCTCACACCATGGGGTCAGAGATTTGCATTTCCACTTCAGGCTATTGGCTCATTTTTCAGGTATCATTTTAACATTCATGTACTTATTTTATAAGAAAGGGTGTAGCAATACAGACACAACAACTTTGCCAGAATTCAGGATATGTCTACAAGAACTTTGATAGAAAATTTTATGAGCCTTTCTTGTTAGGTGCTTAGGTAACTTCCAAATACATGCGCAGTATGTACAGTGTATGCAGCTACTGTTTCCAAACTCCTACAACTGGCTCCTCTAGAGGATGGAAAATGCCATTACTGATTTATATCAGAAATTCTAAAAATGGGAAACTCTAAAAACTGGAGTCTTTTTACTTGTCATCCTGAGTTCAGCGTCACACACACTCACCTGTGACTTGCTTGTCTGGAAGAGAAGGGATTGGAATGGCTGATCCAAACTTAACCAGGAGACGTTCATATAACCAGTCAAAGTGCTTATACCTGTGGTTTACAGATCGATTAGTATTCTACAAAATAAGGGAAAGAGGAGAAAAGTTACCATGCCAATTACAGAAAATGAAGAAAAAAGCCAATTCTAACTGGTGACAAGCTTTTGATAACTCGGATACTTACAGTGGGCGTTAGCTGATATTCAATGTAGCTCTTCAGCCCATACATTTTGGAGCCTTTCCTGGGATCTGCTACCACACAGTCAAAGGTAGAGGTAGGATAAACCCACATCGGGCCATAATCTCCAACCTACACAACGTTTCAGGGAGAGTTAACTTCATTACAAGGAAAACTCGAAAATAAAATTGATATAAGTCATCAAAGGTTCTCTTTAGGGCTGGAAGTCCTTTGGAGGGTGGCTCCTGCCCTTGTTTGAAGGTTACATAAACGTTCTCTGTTCCTGTTGAGGCTCTATTTGAAGAACACGCTCGCCAGCAAATGCTTCTGTTCCTTCTCCGGGCACTCCAGGCCACGCGGGAGAGACGCCTGTGTCCCCACCTCTGGAACACTCGGTGGAACACAATTTTTCTCTCTCTGGTCCAGCTGTCTTAGTTATATATATAAAGGGCTAGTTTTAAAAAAGTTATCATCTCTCATGGGTTGATAGTTTGTGAAATAAAAATTATAGCCTTGTATGTCTGAAAAATGTCAAATTGCCATCAGACTTTCTCATTTTCTGTATACCCTGTCCTATTTCTTTTTAAGGGTGGAAGGAAGAAAAAGTGGGGTGGGGGATGCAAGTTGAGAGGCTATTAGGTCAGGATGATGACTGGGGTCCAGAGAATTTTAATAAGGGACTAGAGAGAAGATCTCTGACAACAAGTCACTCTGACTCCCCAAGTGGGAGTCCTGGTCCAGAAAACCCCTAGAGCTGCAGAGCAGGGATCTATCTCTAAGAGGAGCCTCTGGGGAACTTGCCACAATCACAGCACCGAGAGCAATTCTGATCGACCACTGCTCACTACACATGGGTCCCGTTGTATCAGTGGGGATGCTTACTGTGCCTTAAAAGAAAAAACCAGGTCTCTACTTTCTCTCGGTTTCCTGAAGACAAATGGCTTTCCTGGGCTTCCTTTCCACACAAGAAGCCCACACAGGCAGCGTGCCTGCAGGGCACAGGCCAGTTCTACCTAAGACTTTGGTACCTATGCTGGGGTCCTTCAGCTCTACTCCACCACCGCCACTCTTGTGACAAAGTCCCCTTTGCGAATCCAAGGGCAGGGGCACGGGCTCTTAACTGTGTGGAGTTTTAAATTTAATGAAAAAACAAAACAAAAACAATGATACATGTTCAGTATTTACAAAAGGGCTGAAGAAAAAAAAGAAAAATAATTTTTAATCTAATGACGACATTAAGAATATCTGTCTTAGAATAGCTCAGAAGATAATTACCCCAAATTTGCTTTGAGGGAAGGAGGGAAAAAGAGGTCTTGGTCACATCCCTTCTCTCTGGAGTTTCTAGGTTTCAAAGATGTAAGAACAAGTAATAAAATAAGTCCAGCGTCATTCTTGCAATTTTATCAAGTTTCCTAGGAGATTATAGAATAAGGCCAGATGTTTCCTCCTCCCTGTTTGAGTGTAACGGTGATTACACTCAAGGTTTCCCATCTCGTAGTTACAGGGGTAAGTCAACAGGGTCAGAAGGTAGCCACAGTTCTCTTTTCCAGAATTTTATCTGGGAATATCAGCTATATAATGCTTTGACAGAAAAATCTATCAGCAATCAACATTTGGGTGAAACTAAAGAGCCAGTGCATGTGATGTAATAATCAAGTTATTATAAGACAGATATTCTTAATGGTGTCATTACTCCCAGCTTTTATTTGCCAGCTCCTTATTATGACCTGAGAGCAGGTTTACTGGAAGAAAGACTAATTATATCAACTTAGTGAAAAAGACGCTTTATTCTGATAACATGCATGGACTTTCCCAGGCAGAAACCTAAATATTTGAATTGGGTTTATTAGCCAAATAGGTAGGGCTGGTAGAAAAACAGCATGCAAAAGATACTTCAAGACACCATACCGACAAAGAATTATTAAAAATACATATACTAAAGGGTGTTGTTGGTGTAATTACTAAATCTGAAAGGTAAATGTAAAAAATATCTAAACAATATAATGACAGGCATTAATTTATGCTAATTATCTTTAGTACTTTAAAAATACTAGCACATACTATCAGTTATTTACAGCATTAAATGTGTTTAGAAACTTTCCAAATAACTAATAATCCTCTTAGCTTTAAGGCATATAAGAGAGCTTAATCAGAAACACAGCAAACAAACAAAAATGAACAAACTTACAATGATAGGAATTTTCTCTTTGGGTTTTGCTAGTTGCTTAGTCAACAAATACTGTTCCATCCCAGGTTTTGCAAATCCCGGAAATCTAATCATGAAGACAAATGTTCGTGAGTCTTATGACTTTCTTAAAAGAATTATACGGCTCTCATCCACATTTACTTAATACAACAACTTTAACCTTGTCTGTCTCACAGATGTACTAGGACTAGGAAACTATGGTAAATGAAACCTAAATTAATCAGATTGTGTGACGGCCAATTAGTCATTTAATTAAGCTTTATCTGGTAAGAGAACAGTTTGACTCTAGAAGGTGTGATATTTATGGCACTCCATTTGCCTAACTGGACCTGAAACACTCTATCACCCCACAAAGTGAAGGGCACACCAGAAAAATGTCCCCCATGTCACAGGAGGAGATGCTACCGAGCATACCAACGGGGTAATGGCCACACACAGCATTTCTAGATCCAAATTAAAGCTGCCTTTCCACAGACTCCCTCCTCAGGGAAGCCACAATTATCCCAAAGAAGCTGCCACCGTCCATAAGCACTTGTGCTATTTTCTTTTGGAATAGACAAAAGAACCAGTTTTTGCAACATCAAAGAAAACCAGTCTTCTCAATAGAGACCTAAACATAATAAAATTGGTTACTTCCAGAAATCAAATCTAAATCCAAAGCAAATTTCTAAAATTGGAGAATAGCTGGAATACATGCAGAACCATCCAAAGTGCTACTTCTAAAAAAGACAAGATTAGTTTGGGTTTTAGAAATTTTTGCCGATGCAAATTAGAACTGCTTTAATTGGGTTTCAAAATGGAATGAAATTTTAGAGCAGGAAATTCTTAAAGTCAACCCCTTCACTTTAGAGATTAGGTGACTGAGGCTCAACCAGACCTTCTAACTTCTCTAATATCATAGAGGATATCAGAGAGCCAGCGGGAGCCGTGGAAAGAAAGCACAGGGCAGCAGTGCCACGGGCCGGGGCACCAGCCACAACCTCACTTTCTAACCACAAAACCCTGGCAGAAAACTTGGCTAGTCCTGTGACGCAGTCTCTACTTCCTCATTTTCAAACTGGGACAAAGAGATACATTCTACTGAAATGGATTTTAAATACACTCTGTGTTCAGGTTTAAAGGACAGCGGCGAGTAATACAATCTCTACTGACCATACTGAAAACTTCAAATCTGACTCTAAGAAACAGGATACCATCAATAACAAATGACTAATTTTATTATAGACGGAGAGGTAGGAAACGTGGGTAGCTAAAAGATGACATTTAATCGCTGATGCTCATTAAATATACTAAGGGGACTTGCAGGGCTTATTAAACGTATGCATATGTGTGTAGATCTAGAACTGGAGCCTGATAACTAGATACAGATATCAAACATTATGTTGACAATATTTTTCCAGACACAGGTTAATGTTCCTTGGTATCTGCTTGGAATCATGGACTTGGAACACCGAGAAACAGTATCAGTAATTTTAGAAAATACAACTATTTTAAACGTAACTGCTGTAAGAAAGAGCACTGGAAGATTCGTATGGAAGTCATAAATTATATCTCCTTCAAGCTACATGGCGTGAACTACAGACTATCCAGAACTCTCTACCAACCAATGCTACAGTGCTCATCCATATTTACCACATGCTTTCCTGTTAAACAGTGCATCTACAAGTACTGCTCAAAACTTTTTTTTAATCTAAGAGAAATCTAGGTGAAAACAATATTAATCACCTTAAGCATTGTATTTTAGAGCATGTACTTAGGAGACTGAGGGACTGGATTGGAATCCTGTGTAAGTCTGGGCAGTTACTTAACCTCTCTGGGCTTCAGTTTTCCTCACAGAACAGAGATTACATGTACCACAAGGGATATGAGGGTCTCATGAGAATGTATACAAACTGCTTGCACAATGCCTGGCAATTCGGTAAGCGATCAATGATCAATAAATAATAAAACATTTTAAAGAGAGTTAGTTTTGGTTTTCCTGTGACATCAGTAAGGAAATCTTAATACATCCTGGAGTTGAAGGTAAAAACAGTGTTTGCAGATCATTAAATAGGACAAATATTTTCATTAAAATGAAAAAATCCTATATAATAAAAGGCTAATATGTTAAGTGTCGGCCTTCCATTCAACCAATCAAAGCATAATATGCTAATGATAAGCTAAGGCCACTCAACTGCTCCCTATGACGTGCACTGACCACCAGGGGGCAGACAGCTGATCGGTCAACCAGTTACTATGACGTGCACTGACCACCAGGGGGCAGATGCTCTGACCAATAGATTAGCTTGCTGTTGGGGTCTGGCCTATTGGGACTGACCAGACATGCCCTGGACCCCTCCTGCAGTCCCTCCCAGCCCCAATTGTGCACCGCTGGGGTCCCTCGGCCTGGCCTGCGCCCTCTCGCAATCCAGGCTAAGGTCCCCCCCTCTCCTCCCCCAGTGCATGAATTTCGTGCACTGGGCCTCTAGTATTAAAACAAGCTACCAAGCTAAGATCCAAATAAAAGTGAGCAAATTACAAAACTTTGTAAATCACTGAGAAAAGGCCTCTTTGTATCTTGTGTCTATTCCTACACAGAGTGCCTGTGCCTTGACTCCCTTTAAACCTACTTGTTAAGTGGCAGCTTCATGGACGAGGAGCCAGGACGACTGTTTCCGCGCTGACCACCTCCTGCTTCAGCCGCCTCTGAATCCTTGAAGTAGGGAGATGTTGACTTGGGGTCGTCCCAGTCTTCATCCCAGTCATCATCGTCACCAGTTGCTAGGGGTGGGCACCAAAGATGGTCAGTGAAGAAAAACAAAATAAAAAGGGAATGATTTAATTTTAGGATAAAAACTACCAACTGGGTTGACCAATTAAAAAAAAGGAGAAAAGGGTGTACTATAGGAATATGAAGTAGACATGAAGAATATAGGCTCCGTAGTCAGTCATAAGGCTTGAAGTGGAGTCTGCCTTTTAGCTTCAAGAGGATTGTCACATTAAAATGAAGTTACTATAAAAATGCTACATGGTACACAAGGAAAGGTCTTCTAGAGGCCCATACGTTGATAAATCTAGCGTTATAAACTCGCAAATAAGCAGATCAAACACCCTTAAAGTCAAGAAGATTGGGGAGGTCTGGCCAGTGTGGCTCAGTGGTTGAGTGTTGACTTATGAACAGGGAGGTCATGGTTTGATTCCCAGTCAGGGCACATACCTGGGTTGTGGGCTTGGTCCCCAGCAGGGGGCATGCAGCTGATCAATGATTCTCTCATCATTGATGTTTCTATATCTCTCTCCCTCTCCCTCTCTGAAATCTATCTATCTATGTACCTATCTATTTATCTATCTACGACTGAGGAGGACAAAAGGTATAATAAAGCTCTTAAAAGAAATTATCGCTAGTAACAATACAGGTGAGAGAATTGTGATGAAGGGAGAAAGATGGAAAGAAACAGGGTGGGGATGGAGGAGAAAGGAGAGAGAAAAACGAGAGACAGGAAGTACAACCAGCACTAGCAGCCTAACACAGCAGTAGTCTGTGTGCCAGGTAAGGTGCTGCCATGCCAGCTCTCCTGCTCCCTTCCTCACCACGGTGTGCCTGTCTCCCACCTCAGGGGCCTGACGTGTCCTTTTGCTATTAGGCAGGAAATGGCCCTGGCATCTCTGCCTTAAGAGTGCCACAACGAAGAGGCAAATGCCAAAACAGAGAAGAAAAGAACAGAAAGTATTGGAAGGATCTGGGCCAAGTTTCCTGGGGCCATGCCACGTTACTAAGAACTGCACGTCAGCAGTCTGGTCTCAACATTTCTACTCAGCCCAAGACTCCCAGTCCTGCCAATAGCCGGGTCCTTCTCTGAGGGGGGCTTAGGACAAGTACCCGAGCCCTGGCTCCCGTGTGCAAGCCCCTCGCCAGTTAGCACATTCAATTCCTGGCACAATGTGCTCATTTGGAATCATAAAAAATGATGAGCTGACTTTTATCTTATTTAATTTCAGAACCGACATAAATATCCTTCCTTAATTAAGTTTCCCGGTCTATAAATTCCTCTTCTGCCTCAATATTTCCTTGATAGCTTGGGAGTCAAACAGGAAAGGTAGTTAAGGAAAAGGTGCAACAGCTGGTCAGAGATAATAGCCTGGCAGGTGATACACCATATTTCATCTGTATACACGTTTGTTTTTAGCCTAAGATTTAAAAGAAAATACATGTGTGTTAAATTCCAAGATTTTAAAGTGTTCTTTTGCTTTATGAACCTGGCCCCTGCAAACATGTGACTCCTTGACAGGTAACTGAGATTGGACTGATGATCATAATTAACAACTACCCACAATAGACCCAGACTAACAGGTTTGCTATTCCCGAACAGGAGCACCTGAGAGCAGCTCCTTGTATTCTTGTTCCGATGCCCTAGTCCCCAGTGGAGCCCTCTTCCTCACCTGGTCCTTGGTAGGCCTGGGGATGGCCAAAGGTGGCGTCCCAGCTATTGGCAGTGTTTTTCTGGGCTGCAGTCCCCTCTGCCTTGGCTCCCCAGCCATCCGTGCTGTCCCAGTTTCCAGATTTGGAGGCACTCCAGGCTGACCAGGGGTCATTGCCACTGCTGACCTGTTGTTAGGGGTAAAAAAGGAGAAAGAATATTTGTGACTTCTAGAAAGCATTGCTCAATTCCGTAGGAATCACATAACAACTGAATACAATAGGAGTGCTGAAAGAAATCAGTAGAAATTTACAACAATTTTAAATTTAAATAAAAAATTGTAAACATGTTGGAAAGCACAAAAAACAGCATCAACCGGATTTTACTGATGTTAACATTTTGCCTTTATTTGCTTAGGAACTTTACAACCAGCAACAAAGAAACTGCTTGACTAGCACCACACCCCCTCCATGTCTTCTTCCTTCCCCAATAACTTCTTTTCTAACTGAAGTCATTCCTGTGTATGTTTATATGCTGCCACTGCATATGTACACATTCATAAATAACTGTTCTGTAGTTTCAAAACTGAGCTAAACAACATTATACTGTATGTATCTATTTGCAACTTGTTTATTTTTCACCTAACATTATGTTTTTGAGATTATACATGCTAATAATGAGGATGTTTTATTCACTTTAACTGGTTTAAAGCAATCAGTTGTATTTTCACTAGGCTTTTACCTTAATCTGAAAAAGTAATACATTCCCAGCAAAAAAAAAATTTCAAACAGAATAAAAAGACATGGAGTTTTAAAATATGCTTACTGCCCTAACAGGTTTGGCTCAGTGGATAGAGCTTCGGCCCGAGGATTGAAGGGTCTCTGGTTCTATTCTGCTCAAGGGTACGTACCTCAGTTGCAGGCTCGATCCCCAGCCCCAGTGCAGAAGGCAACCAACTGATGTCTCTCTCTCATATCAATGTCCTCCCCGCCCCCGCCCGCTCCCTTCCACTCTCTAAAATCAATGGAAAAAGGTATCCTCGAGTGAGGATTAACATACATACACACCATCTGAAGATGCCGTCATTCTCTTAAAGACAGCTCCTAACAACCGATCCTCACCTACACCTGCTCAAACACCCCATGCACAGAGACCCTTCGTGCTTTAAACATGTACGTGAGCCCAATGGCACTCTGCTCTGCACGTTCGCTTCCCCACCTGAGAGCCTGAGACGCTCTTCAAGGTGCGTCCACATCTGGGGGCCTCTTTCGGACACGGCTCCAGAGCCCCCCTGCATTTACCCCATAATGTAACCAGCACATGGCGATGCTCATTCACCTTGTTTCCAGTATTTTGTTCCTGTAAATAAGCCTGCAATGCACATCCTTGCACATCCTTCCCACGTGTGAACAGGCCTTTGTGAAATCCCCAAAGAAACACTGCTGGGCTAAGGAGACTGTACGTTTACAACCAATGGATTTTGTCAATCTGCGCTCCAAAGAGACCGCTGCCGTTATACCCCTAGGCTCCTGACATGCCAAGGAATTCTGTCTGGCATAAAGGTGGGCTACCACATCCCCAAATTATTTCAAAAACATCTCCCATTATTCCTTTGAGTAGTTTAATTATTGCTATAAATAAAATTTTTGAACAGGCAACACATGGCACCCGATTGCCAGGAATATGGCAATAAGAGGCCTACAGCCTCCCTCTCACCCCTTCTGTACCACCTGTGAGTCAAACACGCTTGTTTTTGGTTTTGTTTCCTTGATTTAAAAATTTAAATCTTTAATTTGTCTGAAACTTACTTCAGTATAAGGAATAACATAGTAATCCAGCTTAATTTTTCTTGTAGTCTGTCTGTTGCCCTATCATTTAATGATCCATCTCCCCCCCTGATCTGAAATGTCCCCTCCATCACATACTGGACTGGGACCCATTTCTAGGCTCTCTACTGTATCCTAGCAACCATCTGTACTAGGACCAAGCTACTCTGAAGCCCACTAGATAGAATACCATTAGTATTTTAGTATAGCATTTTTTATCAATTTATTTTTAAACAACCTTTTTCATCAGCTTAATATTTTAAACCTAAAACAATGCGAACTTTAGCACTAGAGTGTCAACATTTTAAAAAATGCCTTGATTTTCATTTCAATCACCTTAAATTTATAGATAAATTCAGGGAAAAGAAGTAATGCCTTAAAAAACAACAACACAATTTTAATGTTGAATCTGTTTATCCAAGAACATGGAATAGCAATATCTCCCCTTCACTGGAGTCTTTTTTCCCCACATGAAAAAAAAAAAAATTGGTGTTGAGGGCAGTGGGGGAGGGGGAAATATAGAGATAGAGATATATAGATATTTACAAGAAAATTTCCCAAACTGTTTAATATACCTTTTTAATGTTTTAGAACCCTATAATGTTGGTCTTTGTTTACTCTTCACTGACTGAGAGATGGGATGGATAATTGGCTGCCACATACCAGAAACATAAAAAGCAGAATATGTTTTACATATGGAGTTATGATTTCTGAAGTTACTAGTGATTCTGCTCTAAGGTAAATATTAATAGCAGAAAGCCATTTCATTCACACGACTGTGAATTTCTCCAATACCTGGCTCACAAGGTAATACTTTCAAGCTACTCTAGTGGAGACTGGAAATAAAGGCAGACACTGAGGGCGGCACAGTTAGGAACACAGCTTCCCTCCAGTCAGGCTGCGGGTACAATCCGGGCTGTCCCTCTCCAGCTGGGCAGCCTCAGCTAGAATTTGAACCCAGGCAGCCTGACTCGGGTTCTGAAAGACTGACAGGGCCTAAATGAAGTCAACTGTGAAGGAGCAGAGGGTTATAAATAAAGCAACAGGAAGGCAGGAGCCCAGCACTGCCATGACGATAAGACTGTAAGTGTCAGCAAAGTGTCAAAGAAAGACTTTCATTAATACTGGAGAAAACGGAATGTGACCTATTCATAGCAAGTACCCTAAAAGATTTAAAATTTAGGACAGAAACATATAACATGATAATTCTCTTTAAAACCACTTTGTTCACAAAATGCTTATAATAATTGCTACATTATTTGGTTATGTATATGATCTTAGCTCTCTATCTAGAGTATAAAATCCCTGTAGGCAAATCTAGTAAGGTTTGCTTCTCTCTCTGTCTTTTGTTATTTTTCCTGGAACTTTCTATCTTGTTTCAAACTTTCCAAACCAGAAATCTCTCCAGCTTTTCTCATGGACTTTTTACTGGCTCTTGCTCTCTCTCTTGCTCTCTCTCTCTCTCTCTCTCTCTCTCTCTCTCTCTCTCTCTCTCTCGACCTTTTACTGACTTCCAGAACCCTCTTCTAATATCAATACCTAAAATCAGCTCACACAGTCTGTCTAGTCCTGTCCTCTCTGAGCCCACCGTTCTCTGACTCCTTTGCTTTCAACTCCCCACCCCCGTGGTTCTCAGCTGCAGGCATCTGGTCACAGGCTAACCCATTCTGCTCCTCCCTAGAGTTTCAACTCTGAAGTGCCTCTTCTCTACCTTCTTCAGCTTTCCTTCCTCTCCTTTCTCCCTAGCAGTGTCTTCATCCTCTCCTTTAACCTCTTTATGGTACCAAACCCTTCCTGGCTCTCAATCACATGTCATTAAAAACCCTTCATTAGGAGAAACGAAGATGGCGGCATAGGTTAAAGCCGGAGTTTGCTGCCTCGAACAACCACTTCAAAAATACAACTGAAAGATGGAACGGACATCATCCAGAATCACAGGAAGGCTGGCTAAGTGGAAGTTCTACAACTAGGAGGAAAGAGAATAGCATACCGAGACTCAGAGGTGCGGAGTGCATGTGGAGCGGGCTGGCGGCTGAGGGCGAGGTTGTCTGTTTCAATCGGGAGGGAGTCTCAGGCTCTGAGCTCCAGTTCCGGGCGAGTCTCTAGGGACCCAGACTCAAACGGGAGAAGCGGGACTGTCTGGCTTCAGTCGGAACTCGAAGGCAGCTTTCTCTCCAAGGTTTGCAGCGGTTGCTGGGACTCTGAGAGGCAGAGCCCTTGGGGACGGGACTGAGCAGCCATAACTGCTCGCTCCACCCGCCCTGTAGATCCCCTGGGGCCCGCCCCGCCCAAACCCTGCACAGAGGCATTTGCGGGATAGCCTCAGGCAAAGGCTAGATTAGCACCGCCCTAGAGATCCAGCACAGAAGCTCTCCCACTGCAGACACAGCTGATTCTCATAGCCAGTTGGCCTAGAGGTCAAATCACCCCCAGTATTACTGACAACAATCAAGGCTTAACTACAAGACTGCGCACAAAGAACACAAGGGGGTGCACCAAGAAAGCATAAAAAATGCGGAGACAAAGAAACATGACAGAAATGGAGGATATAGAGCTCAAAACCGTGCTTTTAAGGTCTTTCAATAATTTTCTAGAAACTGCCAATAAACTTAATGAGATCTACAAGAAATCTAATGAGACCCTCGATGTTGTGATAAAGAACCAACTAGAAATTAAGCATACACTGACTGAAATAAAGAATACTATACAGACACCCAACAGCAGACCAGAGGAGCGCAAGAATCAAGTCAAAGATTTGAAATGCGAACAAGCAAAAAACACCCAGCCAGAAAAGCAAAATGAAAAAAGAATCCGAAAATACGAAGATAGTGTAAGGAGCCTCTGGGACAGCTTCAAGTGTACCAACATCCAAATTATAGGGCTGCCAGAAGATGAGAGAGAGCAAGATATTGAAAACCTCTTTGAAGAAATAATGACAGAAAACTTCCCCCACCTGGTGAAAGAAATAGACTTACAGGTCCAGGAAGCGCAGAGAACCCCAAACAAAAGGAATCCAAAGAGGACCACACCAAGACACATCATAATTAAAATGCCAAGAGCAAAAGACAAAGAGAGAATCTTAAAAGCAGCAAGAGAAAGAAACTCAGTTACCTACAAGGGAATACCCATACGACTGTCAGCTGATTTCTCAACAGAAACTTTGCAGGCCAGAAGGGAGTGGCAAGAAATATTCAAAGTGATGAATACCAAGAACCTACAACCAAGATTACTTTATCCAGCAAAGCTATCATTCAGAATTGAAGGTCAGATAAAGAGCTTCACAGATAAGGAAAAGCTAAAGGAGTTCATCACCACCAAACCAGGATTATATGAAATGCTGAAAGGTATCCTTTAAGAAGAGGAAGAAGAAAAAGGTAAAGATACAAATTATGAACAACAAATATGCATCTATCAACAAGTGATTCTAAGAATCAAGTGAACAAATAATCTGATGTACAGAATGAACTGGTGATTATATTAGAATCAGGGAATAGAAAGGGAATGGACTGACTATTC
Source organism: Myotis daubentonii (assembly GCF_963259705.1). Classification (NCBI taxonomy): domain Eukaryota; kingdom Metazoa; phylum Chordata; class Mammalia; order Chiroptera; family Vespertilionidae; genus Myotis; species Myotis daubentonii. The sequence continues at coordinate 5,005,616 of NC_081845.1, forward strand.
TTGGGGGGGGAAAGGGTTGTGGGAGATGCGGGAAGAGACTGGACAAAAATCGTGCACCTATGGATGAGGACAGTGGGTGGGGAGTGAGGGCGGAAGGTGGGGCGGGAACTGGGAGGAAGGGAGTTATGGGGGGGAAAGAGGAACAAATGTAATAATCTGAACAATAAAGATATAATTAAAAAAAAACACACACAAAAAAACCCCTTCAGTAGCTCTCACTGACCATGGAATAAACTCCAAGCTCCTCTGTCCACCCATCAAGGTCCTAAGTTTTCCTTCCATGACATTCCCCAATCTTACTTGCCATTAACCTTCACTTCTGTGCTTCAACCTTCTGTTTCCCAACCTCTCCTACATCCTTGCCTTTGCTCATGCTATTCTACCGACACACAAAGCCTTCTCCTTCATCTTCCTGAACTCGGTCAAAGTCCTACTGCACCCAGGGCTCCGGTCTCAGCCTGCTAGCTCGCACTGTCACACCTTATATCCTGCCAAAGCTAGTCTTTAAGTTAGAATCATTTGTGCACCAGGTGGTCACTCCCACTAGTCAGTCACAGGTATAGGCCTATCTTATTTAGAAAACACTTTCCCTTAAGATATTTTTGAGCGGCGAAGACTAAACAAATTTTTTTTTAACTTAAAGTGATTAAGTATGATGTTCTTAATCATTTGTATGAAATATGTATTATTCTTTGTCAGACATCTAACCTTCATAACATCATTTCACAAAGAGGGAAACTGGATTTTCCTATGTACACTTGAGTCTTTTCTAGGAAAATAACCTGCTGTGATCGATCACAGATTAACGCATTGCGGATGGATCAGGAGAATTCTCCATCCATATTACACAGTGTTTTACAAAGCAGCACACTCCCGAAGCGTGTTTGTCTGGGACCTCTGTTATAAATGCATTTTCATCTGCCTTGAACTAAAACTGGCTGATTAAGTCTGACTCTTCCCCTTACCCCTAACCCAACTAAATTAAGTGCTCGTTAAGGCCAGGAACAATCTACTCAAACAGTTGCTGATTTAGCACTCTAAATTTAAAAGCTATCCTGTCCTCTTAACACAAATACAGAAATACATTTACACTGGCATTATATAATGAGAATTATTTAAATGTAGTCGCTGAAAGGATTAAAGCAAAGCTGAGTTTCTTCAGAAAGAAGACTGGCTTATACCTGACTGGAGAGCCAGAAAGACCACAGAAAGTAGTCAGAATGCCCATGCGGAATGGGCAGTGATGGGTTTTCTTGGTAACTGCAGGAAGCTGTGGGTCTTACAAATACATAATATGGGATAAAAAGAGACAAGGATTCACTGGGTGAATTTTAAATCCCAGGGACCAAGGATTCAATGGAATTTGATTCAAGTAAATCTCACATAGGTACAGTGATTAAGAACTTAAACTTGGGCTCTAGAGCTGTCTGTCTGGGTCTGAACCCCAGGCTTACCACCTACAAGCTTGGGCAAATTACTCCATCTCTCTTAGTTTCCACACTTATACAATGGGCACAATAATATTAACTTCCTCATAGGGGCTTTATAAGGATTAGATGATACAACGTATGTAAAGCATTTAACACAATATGTGGCATCAGGAGAGGTTATCTTATTATGGGGTGGGGGAAGTGCCACCTAGAATATAAAGACAAGAATGGAGACTGGCAGTCCTCTGAATAAATCGCAGTATGACTCGTATACCTATTGTATATGCTTTAGAAGATCAAAAAGTTGTATTTCCAATTGGTTTCAATGCCAGAAACTTTGTATTAAAGAGGTAATAACAAGCACCAAGATGCTTTCTCTTCCAGCCAAAGTTCTGTTTCCTTCAGCTACACAAAGGACAGAGAAAGAGGCAGAGCTGTCTCACCTACAGTTCAACAGCAGCTCCTAATTCTCGGGGCTCTTGGCACAAACATGTTCTGAGTGCTAAACGCTGAGACCTTGGTTTCTTCAAAGCCTAACCTAACCGCTACTGTAACAACCTGGGCTACAGTGATCTGCTTTCATGACAATCCTTTGGCCTCTGACTTCTTTGCTGTCAGTCCCAGTAACCCCCCTAGTCTCTCAAATGCAGGCATTTGGTCACACACTAACCCGTTCATAAGGTTTCAAACCCTGAGGCACTTCTCTACTGTTCCTTCCTCTCCTTTATCCTCAGCAATGTCTTCCTCTTCCCCCCGCCCCCTTTATGGCACCAAATCCTTCCTGAAATTCAACCACATCCTTAAAACTCTTCTTGAGACCTCACTGCAGTTCCAAAGGTTCCAGCGCCCCAGAAGAGCTGTGTAAGATACTTTACCTGAAACAATGACCTCACTGGGAAAAGGTATTAGTATTACTTCTTGGGGTTTTAAATGTTTATTTCCTTTTGCATTTAAGTTTGAATTTTACCTTATTTATGGAAGAAGGAGGAGAAGGAGAAGATGAAGAAGGTGGTGACTGGCTGAGACTTTCAACACAACCAATCTGAGCCAAAACATCCACCTTAAAATAAAAACGGTGCTCAGTAAATGAAGAAAAAAAAAAGAGTATACCAAAGCTCTTAACTACAAACAGCAAATTCACAGCAGGGCTAAGTTTCCCAGGAAATTCCAGCATGCCCCTCACTCATACACATTACATGCAAAAAGCAAAGACCAATTGTGAAGCAATGGGCTACCTTCAATGCATTATCTCTGAAGCACTAAAAATAATTATTTATAGTTCAGAGGAAATGGAACAAATATCATGCAAGTAACACAGCCAATGAAAGAAACTCCAGAGAAAAAACATAGCCAAGCTTTTAATAATGTTAAGATGTTGGACCTTTTGCTTTCACAGCCACCAGATACATGAGAGCGCGAAGATGAGATGAACAGCCATGGGGCTGACGTGAAGCAAGCTCAGAGCCATGATGAACCCACCAAACCCAGCCGAGGGCACCAAACAGCCTGCCCAGGCCGTGAACTCAGGAGCAAAGGTCTGCTGGCCGGTTCCCGAGGCTCTGAGCAGCTCAGTATGCGGCATCGCAGGGAGAAAAAAATAACGGATACACTCCCACCGAGCCGATCGAGGCCACACCGGGATCACTGTTAAGAGGACAACTTTGGAGTCTAATTTCCAGGCTTCAGATCCCAGCTCCCCAACTATCTATTAGGCAAGTCAATGCCATTATTTAACATTTATACAGTTTTGTGAGAATGCACTTTTTGGTACAACTCTCTTGCAAAGTGGTGGCATTATTTCCACTTTATAGATATAGATAAACTTGGTTTTCTAAACTAAGTAATATGCAAAAGTAGGCAATCAAGATGGAGTAACTGGGATGCAGTTACACTTCCACTTAAAACTGAAAAATAAAATTGACAAAATATATGAAACTGATTTCAAATCACTGGCCATAAGGCAATAAAGGACCTGCTCCCTCCTGAAGAGACTTTTCAGGCCACGGATGAGGGTGGGAAAGGCACACGAAGCCCAGTGGACTTCGAGCTGCGGAGACAGCTGGGAGTCCGGGCCAGAGGACCCAGGCGGGAGGGGTGACTGACTGAAGGAGACCTCAGGTCGTGGGCTCAGTTCTGATCAGCGTATGCAGGTGAGAAAACTACATGAGAGGATTAAGTATCAATCTCTCCCATATGGCCCTTCTCACCAGCCAGAATTGAAAAGCTCATCATTCATATCATAAGACACTGGGTACAGAACTGAAAAGGGTTTTGCTTCCCTGGAGGGGCAAAATGTCCTTAGACTAAATGTTGCTCTGATCTCACTTTAAAATGTTTAAGAAATAAGACGTGAAAGGATTAAATTGTTTCTAAGTAACTTACCTGCATGCCAGAACAAGGATAGAAAATATCTATGGGAATACAAAACTATCCAGCATATAATAACAAGATAAAAAATCACAAATGTCTGGCATCCAATACCAAATCACCAGGCAAGAAAAGAAACAAGAAATTAAGACCCATAAAAAGAGAAAAATCAATCGAAGCTGACCCAGTAATAACAGATGATAGAATTAGCAGTATTTAAGAGCAAGAAAAATTTCAAAATATTGACATCAGAGGAAACACTTTGAATGGGCTAAGAAGTGACAATTTTAAGCATAAGTAGAAAAAAAAACACTCTAGTAATTCCATGTGTCCCTAATAATACTTGAAAAAAGATAGAAAAACTCATTTGTTGTTATTTGAAGCAGCTATTAAAACAACTTCTTACTTCGAAAACTGGCAATTAAAGGGAAATAATTAGACTTCTGTACTGGACTCCAATAGAAACTTTTTCAAGGTAGCTAACGAGCGTCAGATGATTGAAGAAGAAAGCCAGCTCCATAAACACGGAAGGATAGCAGTACTGACTCAGGCAGGCAAGGATTACCATTTGGTGGTAAACGCTAAGGTGAATGGTTATAGCATTACATTAATACCAGACAGACTGCTTTATGGGCATATGGAGAAACTGTACCCAGACAATGGGAGCACAAGACTATGATCAACCTGACCCAAGGTCATTCTGATCAATAATGGTGGGCTGACCAGATATTATGTCTTCTGAAGTGATGCAGCACGAATATACAAAATTACCCATAATATATTCTTGCCCAAAGTGTTCAATGTGAATCCTTAGAGCCTTTAGGTACAACTTCCAAGTTTACAAATAAGTAATATAATTTACGAGTCTGAAATAGTGCTACAAGAGGGAGCAAAGAGGAGAAGAAAAAACAAAGACTTCTAGAGGAGGTAATATTTGATTTGAACCTTACGGGTTGGGCAGACTTCTGAAAGACGGAAGGAGTCATTCTATCATTCTTGGAAGAGAACAAAGATACAAAGAAAAGATGGGGTAGCATAAGGCATATTTGGAGAACAGCCAGTTTGGCGGGAGCCTAATACATAGTAAGGATAAGGTGAGGACAGGGCCGCGTTGAGGAATCACAGAAGTATAACTGAGATTGGAAAAGTATCTAATCCTACCTCAAATTCAGGTGAATTTCTTACACAATTTCCTACCATGCACTTCAGTGTCTGCTTGGTTATACTGACTGATAGGATAGTGACTACCTCCTCCACAACTCTTTCTCTTTGCATGTAGAAATGGTTACTTGTTTCAGGACGCAATGGGGGAGCCCCTAAATGTATTATTATAGAGGCAGCAGTGTATAAGATAGCTGTAATGAACAATTATTAAATCCCTACTGAGTACCAAGTACTGTTCTTAATACTTTATAACTATTTTTCCCCTTACTCTTTCCCACAGTTCTATGAGGTTTTACTGATGAGGAAACTGAGGCACACAGAACCTAAGTAGTTGAAAATATATAAAGAAATAACATTCCCTAAAGCCCATTCACTCTAAAGATGTAGGCAGCAATAATATTCTGATATCCATTCTTTCAATTTTCTTGTTGTCACTCACAATGACAATCAATTAGCAATAACTGCACTAGGCAGCATCACCTAAACTGATATTTTCATTAAAATCAATGTAAAATTACAGTGTCGTTTTCCCACTAAATTATCCCACTGTTCCAAGTTTCCTAGAAGCAATGCAATAACAGCACCAAGTGCTAAGCTGGATCTGCAGCCACTTTTACCTGGGCTGCATCTGCGAGAGGAGGGAGCTCTAGCTGAGCGTGTAGCCAGGTGCCAAGGTCAGACAGATTGCTTCCCGTCCCAGCCAGAGCTTTGACACTGACCACCTCAGCACAGGACCCCTCTTTTCTTTCCACACCCTCACTTGACAGGGTATTCGCAACTTACAGGGTCTGTGTTCAGATCATGCCAGACTTTTCAAGGCAACTCTTGATGAACGCCATGCCTTTTCTCTTATTATCAACTTTACAAACAGTCTTTAGCAAGTTCAACAAGCAGGTTCTTTGTTAACACCCAAGGGAAAAGCCACACAAACATCTGACAGCTGTAACGCACCACAAGCTTCCACAAATGCACTTGGCTCTCAGTGAGGCTGGCCACGCCCTGCAGGGTGATGTAAGACTTACCTGGTTGTTACTGTTGGCAGCTGACGCGTTAGCCTGAGCTGTACTTGCTGAGAGGGAATCGAGGAAGGCTTGGTCAGCCACTGAATTTCCACAAGAAAATGGATCTTTCCCATCACTGGGCAAAATCTGAATATTAGAAAGAATCACAATCACTTTCATAGATTAGAGTTTCAGAGTTGGAGTCCCTGAGGGCAAGTAAGAATTGCTATCTATTATAGAAAAGGGGCTTATATTCCTAAGAGGCAAGTAAGCCAACAACATTTAACTATTCCTTTCTGTAAATATGCAGAATTCTAGGAAATGCAATTAATGACACTATTTAAATCCTCAGATTTTTCTTATTCTTGTCAATTTTCAGAATCCTGAAAGCACACTGCAGAGAGCTACAACACAACATGCACATAAGACATGTGGACCGAGTTCCAAGGCCTGTGAACCCTCTGCAACTGTACGGAAAAGGGTGGGTGCATGCATATGCACATACTTCTGAGAAGCGCTACAGATTCCATCAGATTCTCCGAAGGATTCAAAACTTCCCATCCACACTCTCTCCATCAGGAACAAGAGATGGGCAGTCATCCCGTTCCGCAGGCAGCGCCTGGTAAATATCTTCCCTGGGTACAGCTCCTCTCTATGGAGGAACCGCAGGGGCCTTTATTCTGGATCACTCTCTGATTTCACTCACAGGGTGCCAGGCAGCCTTGGTTTCCATTATCCCAGATTAGAGACAAGCTCGCCCTATAACCCTTACTTAGTTTTCAGTGACCTACAGACAACCAGCGGGGGGCGCCAGGAGTTTGACGCACAACAGGGCTTGTCAGAGGAGGGGGTGTGTCCCAGGCAGGGAGCCTCATTCATTCAGGGTGTTGTAACACTATCCTTGGCATCTATCATAACAGAGCTTAAGCCAGGCAATGGTTCCCTGTCGCTCATTCAAGACCCTTCTGTCTATGGGAATGGGAGAAGGAACTGAGAGAGATGTACTGAATTTAAACTTTGTGAATCAATTCTGTAATAAACAGTATTGTAGGCAGCGGCGATTACACAATATAAGCAAGTGACAAGCAGGGACTTAGATTCAGAAGGAAACACTGCTATCTTTGGGGAGAGCTTCACTTAGATATTTGGAGTCGCTCTTCGGAGCCTAGGTCCACAGATAATATTTTTTTCTTAATTCTACTTCAATGTCTTCTCACATTTTACATAATTAGCGTGTATTACTTTTGCAATGAAAATTTTTTATTAAAAATAAAGTTGCTATCATCTAGTCTATCCTTTAAGTTGATAATTCATAAAATTATGTTTGACAAAGACAAGGTTTAATTGATAAATGGCAGTAAGTTCTTACTTCAACATAGTCTGTGGGAACAAGACCTCGTTCTCCTTTGCTGTTTTTTGCTTCCAGCCATCCTCCACCAACATCCTAAGAAAGTTAAAAAAAAAACAACACACACACACAAAACAAAACAAAACAAAACAAACAAACAAAAAACGGAAAGAAAGAATATAGTTAGAATTTCTTGCAAAATTTTTACTTTGGGAATTGTTACATATGTGAGAACACAATTCAGAATTTTAAATTATTAAGCCTTCTCTTTACTCCAGAAAATAATATCATCTAAAAACAAGAAGTATCAAACTTCAACAATAAGTGATCAAAGATTTGTAAATAGCCTATTCACAGAATGCCATCATTTTGTGATTCCTTCCTATTTATGGTCTGTGGCAGACTACAAAAATGATCTGCAGCTCTGATTGGCAAGAAGCAATGCACACCCCACCCCTAGAACTGGCGCTGTCCTTTGTGGCCTCTTGGTCCACAGAGTGAGGTGGAAATGGTGCGGTGAGCTCAAGAGGCTTTGCACATTTCAGACTGCTTTTCCCCTAAAAGAGCTGCCATGTGAACACATCTGCGTTGCTAGATGATGAAGACAAGGCCCAATCCGCCTGTTGCCCCATCTAAAGCCAGCCTACCCCCAGCAGGAACACTGCCCGTCCCGTGAGTGAGTGAAACCATGTTACCCAGGGGCCCAGCCCAGTGCAGGTGACCTCAGGCTCACGAAGAAGCCAGGCTGGTAGAACTATCCAGCTGACTTATAGACTCCTGAGCAACAACAAATGGTTGTTTGTTTTAGTCACTAAGCTCTGAGATTGCCTATTATTTAGGAAAAGCTAACTAATTGATCCATGGGTTCCTTAGTTAGCTCTTCTGATAAATAATATTAATAAAAAAATAAAGTACTCTATACCAGGATTCCTGTGTTTCAATCTATTATCTCAGCAAAAACCCACTTTCCCCCCTTAAAATAGTAAGAGTTGTCTTAAGTTCATAAATTGTGCCCTAATCCTATATAATAAAGAGGTAATATGCAAATTGGCCCTCACAAGATGGCTGCCTACGACCAGGCGGGCAGGGGGGGTTAGTGAGGGATGACCAAACGACTGAACAAGCAGGCTGCATGGGGCAACCAGGCCGGCAGGGGGGCAGTAAGAGGTGACCAGGCCAGTGGGGGTTGGGGGTGCAGTTGGGGGTGACCAGGCTGGTGGGGGGGCAGGGGCAGTTAGGGGTGGCCAGGCAGGCAGGCAGGTGAGCAATTAGGAGCCAGCAGTCCAGGATTGTGAGAGGGATGTCCGAGGGGTCCCGGATTGGAGAAGGTGCAGGCTGGGCTGAAGGGACAGCCCACCCCCTGTGCACAAATTTTGTGCACTGGGCCTCTAGTTATTTAATAATTACCTGAATCTAGCCCTAACCAGTTTGGTTCAGCAGATAGAGCGGCGGCCTGCGGACTCAAGGGTCCCAGGTTCGATTCCAGTCAAGGGCATGTACCTTGGTTGAGGGCACATCCCCAGAGGGGAGTGTGCAGGAGGCAGCTGATCAATGTTTCTCTCTCATCGATGTTTCTAACTCTCTATCCCCTCTCCCTTCCTCTCTGTAAAAAATCAATAAAACATATTTTTAAAAAATTACCTGAATCTAGATAAAACATTTTTCATTCTTTTAAAAAAAATTACTCTAAGCCACAACTCTGTCCATTTTTGACAACAGCAACTTAAAGACATTACTATTTTTCTAAGATATGAAGAATATGTCTTCATTAAAAAAATTAGGTAGATAAAAGAATCAAAATTTCATCAATGATTTAAAAATAGAATCCATTTACTTATATACACCTAGCATCCTATATAATAAAGATGTAATATGCAAATGGTCATTACACCATGAAGTGTAATGACCAACCACGTAACAACTGGATCACGGATCAGCAGGAGGGCGGGGCAGCAAGCTATGAGGGGGGGCTGAGGGGGAGGGGGGGTGGGAGGAGCTACAGGAGGGTGGGGAGGCGAGCAGAGAGCTACTGGAGAGCGGCAGTGAGCTACTGGCACAGGGCTACTAGTATTTTATAAAACCACATATACTTTTTCTACCCAGTAATTCATTTTTGTACCTAAGGCAGATTTTAAAATAGGTGTAAAAATACTGTCACTATTAAGAAACCACCATCCTCCTCTCGGGCATCCCTGTCCTTCCCTGCTCTTTGTGCTGCAGTCCTCCCCCTCCTGGTGGAACACCTGCATCTCCTTCCTTCTCCTGAGTGCCCTCAGCCTTCCTGTCGGAGAGTCCAGGGAGGCAGCCCAATCCAGCCTCCTCTCCAGCTCTGCATTTCCACTCTTAAACTGATGCAGCCCCCGTTAATTATTTTGTTCTTTAAACTCAACATATCTAAAGTAAACTCATTTCATCTTTCTTCCTGACTTGCATACATTAATAAGTCTTAGGCGTAAAGGACAAAAACCTCAGGGGTCCTGACTCTCTTCTCACCAACAGTATCTAATCAGGCCCAAGTCCCCTGGGTCTGACTCTCCACAGCCTCCTATATCAATTTTCTTTCAACTTTTATTGCTATGACTCAAAGTCATGTCCCTCGATTCCAATTCATTCCATATACCTCTACTAGATTATTTTCCTCAAAGTGCATGTCTCATCATGTCTCCCTGCCAACACCACCAATCACAAAAAACAAGCAGAACCCTTAAATGAATCTACTACTTAACAAATGAAGCCCAGAATCTGTGTATGGCCTGGCACACGAGTCCTGTCTGATTTGGCTCTAAGAGCCCGTTTTCCTAGCCTGTCTCCTACTGGTCTACATACCTGTGCTCCTGGGACACTGGTGGCCATGCAGTGTCCCCAGCAGAGAAGAAAAGCAGAAGCTTAGAGGCCAAACAGATGTGGCTTTGAACCCTTGTTTTGTCACTTACAAGCAGAATGACCTTGGACAAGTTACTTAACTTCTCTAAGTCTCATCACCCTCATTTGCAAAAAGAGATGAAAAATACTCACTCATAGAGTTCATGGGGAAAATACAATAAAGAAAACAGGCACAGAACTTAGGCAAACACCTGACGCATAGGTTGTCAATATGTTGCTGCGACTTCTAAGAAATACTGAGTACTTTCTAATGTCAGCACCTTTGATCTGGCTGGGATCGGCTAGGATTTCTATCTGATGAAACCCTACCCAGCCATCTTCAGGGGACTTGACTTACTCCATGTTTATAAAATATTCTTGCCCTGGCTGGTGTTGCTCGGTGGTTAAAGCCTCAGCCCATACACCGAAGGGTCCCAGGCTCCATTTCCGGTCAAGGGCGCGTACCTGGGTTGCGGGTTCCCTCCCCACTCCTGGTCAGGGCAGCAACCAATCGATGTGTTTTTCTCACACTGATTTCTCTCTATCTCTGTCTGTCTCTCTCTCTCACCCTCCCTCCCTCCCTCCCTCCCCCCACCTTTCACTCTGAAAAAGCAATGGAAAAAACATCCTCTGGTGAGGATTAACAAAAAAAATAAATAAAATCTTAAAAAGAAGTCCTTAAGGGACAATTCGATTTAAATGCAATAGTTCTCTTACCGGATTTGTAATTGTGATGATTTCTCCTTCACTGACTGTCAGTTCATTATTTCCAGGTTCGGCAGCAAAATCATACAAAACCCGAGCCTGTTGGGAGTGGAAAGGAAAAGAAGTTACAAATGTAAACTTAGTAAAAAAAACCAACAACCTTTAAGTTCCTTTTGTATACATGCTGGTATGAACAGACACCACGTGACAGTGGCCGCCATGTTTTGGGAGAAAGGAGGCATATTACCAAAATGATTCAGAGCCCAGTTCTGTTTTGGAAACAGGAGAAGTTCTGCATTTAGAGACTGGCCCCCCAAAAGTCCTCAAAACACACCCATTTCATCCAGGGGAAAAAGGGATGCCCCTCCTTTCGGGAGGTAAGAAGTAGTAATCCAGACATTGCTCACTATGGGAACTCACTCTCAGGGACCAAAGAGACATACAGACACAAATATGGAGACAACTGCAAGAGTCAGACGTCTTTAGAGTTTTCCCTTGCCACTGAAACTCTCGGCATCCTTTATCTAGAGCCACTGGGATGAATCCTGACACTGCATTTTCCCAGACAAGTAAACTCAGAATGCAGGATATACACTGCATTCTTGTTCTACAATATTACCCACTGTACAATGACTCATAGGGCTGTGGAGACTGGCCAGTAATTTTCAAACATTTTCCTGCAATGAAATCTTAATTTCTCAGAAAACATCTGAGGGTTCAAAGAGGATCCTTGAGGCACCAACCCAGAAATGTGAGTTCCTTGGAATATTGCCACACATGTATTCTGAGAGAATCACTGTTGAAAAAAATGTATGTGCATTATAGATCATAAAAATATATATATCTTGCCCTAGCTGGTTTTGCTCAGTGGATAGAGCATCAACCCATGGACTAAAGGGTCCTGGGTTTGATTCTGGTCAAGGGCACATGCCTCGGCTGCAGGCTCGATCCCTGGTCCCTGTCAGGGTGTGTGCGGGAGGCAGCGATGATGTGTCTCTCCCCCCACTTCCACCTTCTCTAAAAATCAATGGGAAAATATCCTCAGGTGAGGACTAACAACAAACAAACAAAACCCCCTTTTTAGCCATTTCAAATGCTATAGAAATGCCTTTGACGGGCTATCTCACAAAAAGCAGTCCATCTTATAAATCGAGGCTCACCCATATCTAGAGGTATATAGTTTATTTTTAAAGTAACTGTCCTAAGAGGCAAACTGAAGTTTACCTCCAGGGCTAGTCAAACAGGACGGATGGAACGGCATTCACTTCACGAATATCTACCGCACACCTCGCATAGGCTGAGACCTGTGCGAGGCTCCGTGCTCGCCAGTGCGCTTTCTCACACTTGCTTAATGATGCCTGAAATCCTTATCACAAGGATTAAGCATTCACAGCTAGTAATAAAAGACAAGGGAAAAACCTAAATACTCATTTTCAAGGACATCAAAAATAGTAAGATGTGCTCTTCCGGGCTCGGTGCGGTGGTCGGCATGGCCCGTGAGTGTGCGGACAGGCTGGGGAAGCGGCAGGGAAGCCGGTGGGTCACCCAGGCGCGGTGGGTCACCCAGGCGCGGTGGGTCACCCAGGCGCGGCCGGCAGGCGGGGAGCCAGGGGCCGGCGGGGACAGCAGAGAGGGACGGTGGACATCAACGAGAACTTGCCCGCCAGAAAAACATGAAGAAATCCCAGGAAATTAGCAAGGGAAAAAGAAAAGAGGATAGCTTGACTGCCTCTCAGAGCAAACAGAGAGACTCTGAGATCATGCAACAAAAGCAGAAAGCAGCTAACGGAAGAAGTCTACGCAAACAAGAGAAAAATGATGACTGACAATTTGGAAACCTGGGTGCTACTGCCAACCAGGTGTATTATAAGCTCTACGATCAAGATTTTGTAGAGTGAACAGTCATTACATATGTTACAACATATCTTTATAAAAACTATTTTAAACTTTACCTTTCAGTCTGACTTAGTGTAATGTTTCAGAACCATTCTTCAAAGAATAAAACACTAACCATGTATGTGAAAAAAATAATAATAAGATGGACTGATGGGTGAATATGTGATAAAGCAGGTATAATAAATGCTATTTATAGCATCTAGATGGTGGGTTTATGGTGTTCAATGAAAAATGATTTCAACTTTTCTACATGTTTGAGAGTTTTCATAATAAAATGGTGGAAAGAAACAAATGGTAGTGCATAGCGTGTCAGTGAAGAAATGGCACCTGATTCCTCACTTCCATCTTTACGGAGAGGCTGGGAAGGGGATGGGAAGAATGGACTGCAGGCAGAGATTCTGGGAGCATTCGTTTTCCTTAGGTCATTTCAAGCACAACAAAACTGTGCTGAGGGGTGTTTCTCCTACAGCTGCAAAAGTACAAGAATTCTGCTTGTCATGCTGTGGAATATTTTTCAAAAACATGTCATACCAATCTCAATCCATCGTGCAAAGAGGGCAGACATGAGATAAATGGGTGAGGCGGGTCCTCCCCTGTCAGGAGGGTCCCAGAGCCAGGACACACCCCTCAGCACAGCAAGCTTCCTAGGGAGGGGTCTGGTGTGCTGACAAGAGCCAGATGTTTTCTTATTATTCCTTAAGAATCCCAGTTAACAATTATTTTAATCCCAATAACTCCAACTAATCCCCAAATACAGAATACCAAAGCCTCTTTACCAAATTTACAACTTGGTAAAACAGAATGTCAAAAACAAAAACAAAAACTGGAAACTCTTACACATTTAAATGTTACTAAACATGCCCTAACCGGTTTGGCTCAGTGGATAGAGCATCAGCCTGCAGACTCAAGGGTCCCAGGTTCGATTCTGGTCAAGGGCATGTACCTTGGTTGCGGGCACATCCCCAGTGGGGGGTGTGCAGGAGGCAGCTGATCGATGTTTCTCTCTCATTGATGTTTCTAACTCTCTATCCCTCTCCCTTCCTCTCTATAAAAAATCAATAAAATATATTTTTAAAAAATAAATAAATGTTACTAAACATTTATCCAAGGCAAAAATGTATATAAACATTGTAGGGTTATTTAAAACACTGATCAATACTTTTTTAAATCTAGAGTTGTCTCTTAAAAATTAGAAATGAGAATAATTTTGGAGAAAACAAATATTTCAAAGGCACATCCCCAAATGAGCATAATAGGCCAACAGAAAAAATAACTGAATGTTCAGCCTAGAGGAGCAACTTTTCTTTTCTCTTCTCTTCTCTCTCTTTTCTTTTCTTTCTTTCTTTCTTTTCTTGTTTTCTCTCTTTTCTAAAGAACTTTACATTTTACTTTTCAATTAGTTTACATATAACATTATTGTGTGTTAGTTTCAGGTGCACAGCATAGCAGTTAGACAATCACATACTTCATAAAGTGGTCCCTCTGATATTTCAAGTGCTCACCTGGCACCACACGCAGTTAATACAATATTAGGGACTCTATTCCCTATGCTCCACTTTATCCCCCTGTGACTATTGTGTAACTGCCAATTTGTGCTTCTTAATCCCTTCACCTTTATCACCCAACACCCAAGCTTCCTCCCCTCTGGCAACCACCAGTATGCTCTGTGTTTATGAGTCTGTTTTCATTTTGTTTGTATATTTTGGAGGATCAATTATTCTTCTACAGCTTAAGTAAGAACCAGAACGCATTCTAATAGACCCTGAGAGCATTACTGTATTACATCATTAATATAGATGTATTTGTCCCTATTATAAATGTTAAGGCTTCAATGCTTTTCAGTTCCTATCAATCCATGATTTCAATCACTTTAAATTCTGGCTTGTGCTTATTCTGTTGTTATTTTGAATCAAATACAGAATCTTAAATATCTCTACGATTTCATCCTGTTAGACTCAGCCCACTGTTCTACCTACTAATGAGTTTTCTGAATTCTGAAGCCACTAATTTATCCCTTATCCTTTCCTGCTGAGTCATCAGAAAGCCTGGGATAAGCATGCTTTCCATAGTTTGACCCGCTTCATTAATAAACTGTTAAAATATGGTAGCCAGGGAGCCAAGAGAGCCGCTAGAGATAAGAAATTCTCCAAGGGGACACGGGTCAATTAATTACCATGTTTTGGGTATGGTACTCTTAAAATTTCCAAAGAAGAAAATAAAGTTAGTCTATTTCTTTAAATGTTCACAAGTAGCATGTTTAATAATTCATTCAAGAATCTATTCAAGCCCTGGCCCATGTGGCTCAGTTATTGGAGCATCGTCCCGTACACCAAAAGGTCATGGGTTCAATTTCCAGTCAGGGCACATACCTAGGTTACGGGTTTGATCACCCCATTGGGGGCTGTAGGGGAGGCAACCAATTGATGTTTCTATCTCTCTAAGATTCAATAAAAACATATCATCAGGTGAGGATTAAAAAAATAAATGAGAAAAAAAAAGATGATTAGAAGGCAGAATCTGTATTAAGGGCTATATATTCCTGCAATTCTCATTCTGAGTACTGCAGTTTTCACTGTATATAAACATAATATACTTTCACAACAAGGACAAAAGCAATATAATGAAGTTTAAAAAATGAAAAGTTAAAAAATGTCCCTCTTTGCCAAAGGATACAAATGCTAACAGATCTGAAAGTACCTTAAAGTACCTTCAAAACATTATGCATTTGACACATGTTTGCACACAAACACAAAACCACTTACAACCACAGTACATAAACTCTTCTACAGGTCATATTTCATTTACTCTTAGTTCTCTTCATATCAGCGTATTTACCTTCTCTTTATCACACTGGCAAGGTTACTACTAACCTCCAGGGCAAAGCACACGAAAACCTACCTCGCTGTGGTTAAGAAAATAACTTCACTCCCACCCCAAATTAAAATAGCTTTATTATTTTCCTGATTGTAAAAAAACATGTACATGGTAAAACACACACACACACGCTTTTCGAACCCCAAAGATGACTGGTAGAGAACTTATATGCACTCCCAGGAACAGTGTCTGTCTAAGCTGCCACCTCCCAGGCCCCAGTATTGTGTACTGAATGTTTTCCATTCCTCCCACCAAACAGGAGGAAATGTAATTATTGGCAACACAGCAATTAAGCGGGCTTTGAAACCAGACCATGCAGGTTCAACTAGGCTGAATTCCTTAAAGCTAAAAGTCTCTGTCTGAAATTCCTCAAGAATAAGATAAGGATAACAGCATAAGCCTTGTGACACAAATGATAAATAGGGTAGTAAATATAAAGCACTTAGAACAGTGGCTGGCACAAAGAGCCCACCAAATGTTAGTGGCTGTAACCTTTGGATTTTTTTAAATACACACCCACACACATATTGCATATGCTAAAAATCATTGTATAGCTTTCCTCTTTCCAGCCACCAAAGGCTCTGGAACTAGCCTTGGAGCTCAAGGGAAAGAGCTGAGGGCCAGGTTACTTATTCCCACAAAAGGTGGTTCTGGAATCTGTTACTTCACCACATCGCTCAAGAACCAGATCCACCTGGGGGTTGGGGCTGTCAACCCCAACAACCCCTCCACTCCTGTGTAGTGTGTATGGTGGGAAGAGTTTACCCAGCAATGTTAATTATGATATCCACAAGGACTCCCTCACCCTCAGTCATTTGAAAAAATATTAGAACAGTAGTAATTTAACTAGATCAATTTTAAAATAAATAGGCAAAAAGCAAGTTTCCCTGTAAATACTTTGATAAAAAAAATAATAATAGGAAGGATATTCCCAATAGCAACAAAAACAAAATAGAAAAGAAGAGATAACCAAAAGCATAAAGAATTTATTGAAGAAAGCCTATCAATATATCACACCATGTCCCTGAGAATAAGGTGCAACACCATAAAGATGTCTGTTTATAAATAAATTGCAATTCATCCAAAATCCCAAGGATGCTCAATGACCTCAGGGAGAATTTCAACAAAAAGATAGCAAACATAAAAAATGGAGATAGAAACAAAAAATAACCAATCAGAAATGAAGAATACAGTAACTAAAATGAAGAATACATTAGAGAAAATCCACAGATTAGATGAAACAGAGGACAGGATCAGCGATTTGGAGGATAAGGTAGCAGAAAACACCCAATCAGTACAGCAAAAAGAATCCAAAATAATAAAGATAGCATAAGGAACTGCTAGGACAACATCAAGCATACCAACTTTCACATCATAGGAGTACTAGAAGGAGGAAAGAAAGGGCAACAAATTAAAAACCTATCTGAAGAAATGATGATGGAAAACTTCCCT